>NW_008342851.1:2431055-2433244 GCF_000622305.1 Nannospalax galili
TATGTGTGTGTGTGTGTGTGTGTGTGTATCCAAAAAATTCAATGGTTGGGATTTACAAAACAGTTCAGTGGAGAATAAAAGAAAAAGCAGCAAGGAGGGAAGGTGTGACCTACAATATTGTAAGACTTACTTAAGTTACAGAAAAGCAAAGTTCAGAATAGTGAATCAAAAACAAATCAAAGAATTAATGAGAATGTATTGGATACTTTGGCATTAATGGTAAGTTGAAAAATGATAAGCTGTTCAGTAAACTGGAACAAGCCTCAAAGAGTGGCAAACAAAATCTCCACAGAGATTAAGACTTCAGTGCTAAAAGTATAACTTCAGAAAGGAATATCAGAAATTGTTATCTCATGATGTTGAGGAAGATGGAAGGGGTTCTTTATTGAAGATATGAAAACTCATGAAATATGGAAACCTGTATGTTCAGTGCACTTTTGGGGTCTTTTAGGTAGGTCCACTGGAGGGAAACATCCAACTGCCACACTCATTACCCCCATTCAGCTTTAAGAGGCCAGAGCAATCATCACCCCAATTCCCTAATGGCAGTTAGGGTTACCTCTTGCAAATGGGAAATGATAAGAACGGGGGTAGAAACTGGATAGGCAGCTCCAGAAATGTCCTCAGTTCTGTATGATCAGGAATGACAGAAGGGGGCTCCAGCTTCTTATCTCTTCCTAAATGAGCTCCCTGTCCCCTGTCTAAGAGTACTCATACATGAGGGTAGGAACTCAGCTCCTGCCCAGAAATTAATGATCCTGGGGAAGAGCTTTGGAACTGGATCTCTATATTTTCATGGTAAAAAAATGGGTTATATTATATCTGTTCTCTAATTTTAGCCCATGTCTTAAATAATTTTAAGGTTACTTCTTCAGAGAAGGGAATGACATCACAGTATCACAGGAAAAGTTCACTAAGGAAAAGCTAGTTCCTTCTGGTCAAGGGAATGAACTTTTTGGCCTGGGTAGCTACCTAGCATTCTACTTGGACAGGGTCAATCACCTGGACAAGGGACCATGCCTAGGCAGTAGGGGTCATCTTAAACAATGCTTAAGACATAGGCAAAGCTCTCTGCTTCCCTGAGCCTACATGACCTGCCTGCCACTCTCTGGTAAGTCCATCACCCCTCCACACCTTGACTCCCCCAGCCTCATTCACCCTCCCATCTCCCATACTCATCTCTCCTCCTAGCCTGGGTCCTATCCCATGCCCTGTCTTGGCACCCCAGACACCTGGGGAACCACCACTGCTTCCTAATCCTTTGTACCCAGACAAACCCAGTTCCTTCTAGTGGTCTCCAGGAGCCCTCTGGGCCTGGTCCCGTCCTCACCTCCCTCTGCTTGCCTGGGCTGCATGGCCCGCCAGCTTTCCTGGACCCCAGGGCTGACCTCTCGGCCTGGGGCCACCACTGCTTCCTTGCATCCAGATGGACCCAGTTCCTTCCCGATGTCCCCAGGAGCCCTCTGGCCTTGGTCCCGCCCTCACTTCCCTCTGCTTCCCTGGGCTGCACAATCCACCAGCCTCTTTCCTGGACGGCAGGGCTGACGTTTTGGCTTCCTGATCCTTTGCATAGGGATCAATGCAGTTCCTCAGTGCAGTCCCCAGGAGCCCTTGGGGCCTCTTCCCACCCACATCTCCCTTTGCATCTCTGAGTGTCAGGGCCACCAGCTGCCTGAGACCAGCATCTTTCCTGGGCCCTGCTCCTAGGCCAGTCTAGCCCCAAATTCCTGAGGCCAAAATCTTTCCTGGAGGGATGCAGACCTTAGGAGAAAGCCTGAGAGCATCTGATCCTTATCTGACTTGGGCCTCTGTGGGAACTCCTGAAGACAAAAGCAATCTGACCACTCCAATATAAAATCAAAGGAAAGAACTGGAAGCTTAGACGAACCAGCATTTCATGCCCCAAAAGGAAACCACAAAGGCACATAAAGTTTACAAAAAGAAGCAAACCTAAACTTGAAGACATGTGTCTCACAGAAGAATTAGAAACTACAAAAGAAATTCACATTTGATTCTGTCAAATCACAGAGAAAAAATAATAACAAGAAAAACCAAAATAACTTATTCCCACCAAATACCAATAGTCCTCTAGAGGAGTACAATGAGAATCCCCTAGAGACAATGCAGGACATGGAACTCAAAAGAACAATGATGAATATGATAAAAGAATTCACTGAATTTAAAGAACA
>NW_008342851.1:2433482-2435225 GCF_000622305.1 Nannospalax galili
GGAATTGTATGACACCATTGAAAGACCAAACTTACCAATCATAGGCATACAGGAAGGAGAAGAATCTTAGGATACTGGTATAAATCAGATCTTCAACAGGATTGTAGAAGAAAATTTCCTAAAACTAATGAAAGATATGCCCATACAAATACAAGAAGCATATAGAATACCGAACAGACAGGACGAGAAAGGAAACTCTCTACATTACATGTACAAAACAAAGAGACAATTCTGAAAGCTGCAAAAGAGAAACAACAAGTCACATATAAAAGAAAACCCATTAGGATTACAGCTGACTTTCCAGTGCAAACTATGAAAGCCAGAAGAGCCTGGACCAAAGTATTCCCAGTTTTAAATGACCACAGATGCCAACCCAGATTACTGTACCCAGCCAAAATGTCTATTATAGTCGAAGGGGAAAGAAAAATTTTCCATGACTTAAACAGCCTGAAGGAATTCATGTCCACAAAACCAGCCCTTCAGAGAGTTCTGAAAACAATACAAAAAGCTGAAGAAAGGAGTGACGATACCCAAGGGGTTGCTGAAAGAAATTCAGTGAAGGTATAACTGTGGAAAAGTACAGCTATATAACAAACATAAAAAGAAATAAAAATGAAAAGATTCAATACCCATCTTTCATTAATAACTTTAAATATTAACAGACTGAACTCCCCAGTCAAAAGACACAGACTAGGTGAATGGATTAAGAAACAAAACCCATCTTTTTGTTGTCTGCAAGAAACTCATCTCACTTTCAAGGACAGACACTATCTTAAAGTGAAAGGATAGATAAAAAATATACCAAGAAAATGGTACTAAGAAAAAAGCAGGCATTGCAATTCTAATATCTGACAAAATAGACTTTAAACTAAAACTAATTAGAAGAGATAAAGAGGGCCACTTCATTCTGATCAATGGAACAATAAACCAAGAAAAGATTACAATCATGAACATATATTCACCAAACGCTGATGCACCCAACTTCATGAAACAATACTACAGGACTTTAAGATCCAGATTAATCCCAACTCATTAATAGTAGGGCACTTCAATACCCCACTGTCTCCATTAGATAGGTTAACAGTGCAGAGAGTTAACATAGAGACATCTGAATTAAACAATCCCATATACCAAATGGACCTAACAGACATCTACCAAGTATTCCACCCAAGCACCAAAGGACATACTTTCTATTCAGCACCCCATGGAACTTTCTCCAAAATTGATGATATATTGGGGCACAAAGCAAGCTTCAACAAATATGAAAAGATTGAAATAATTCCATGCATTCTATCAGACCACAATGCAATAAAGCTTACAATCAACACTGGAAGAAGCCCTAATTACCACATGAACACATGAAGATTAAACAACACACTCCTGAATGATGAATGGGTCAAAAGAGAAACTAAGAAAGAAATAAAAGTATTCCTCGAATTAAATGAAAAGGACAATACAACACGACAAAACCTCTGGGACATGCTGAAAGCGGTCATTAGAGGGAAGTTTATAGCTCTAAGTGCCTACATCAAAAAATCAGAAAGAACACAAATAAATGACTTAACGATGCAACTCAACAAGATACTTGCAAACTGAATAGAGACACACATCAAAAAATCATCTACCATGATCGAGTTGGGTTTATCCCAGAGCTGCAGGGATGGTTCAATATACATAAGTCAATAAACATCATAAATCATATAAATGGGCTCAAAGACAAGAACCACATGGTCATCTCAATAG
>NW_008342851.1:2435531-2436970 GCF_000622305.1 Nannospalax galili
AATGGAAAAGAAGAGATCAAATTATCCCTTTTTACAGATGATATGATATTATATCTAAGTTTCCACCAGGAAACTCCTAGAAATTATTAACAAGTTCAGTAAAGTGGCAGTTTACAAAATTAACCTACAAAAGTCTGTAGCCATTCTATATATCAATAACTAGCAATCAGAGAAAGAGCACATGGAAACACTACCCTTCACTTTAGCTGCAAAAAAGAAATATCTTGGAATAAACCTGACTAAAGACCTCTACAATGAAAAATTTTAAATCTTTAAAGAAAGAGATTGAGGAAGACATTAGAAGATGGAAGGACCTCCCATGCTCATGGATTAGAAGAATTAATATTGTGAAAATGACCATCCTACCAAAAGCCATTTATAGAGTCAATGCAATGGCAATCAAAATCCCCATGATATTTTTCACAGAATTGGAAAAAAAATCCTAAGATTCATATGGAAGCAAAAAAGACCTTGGATAGCCAAAGCAACCCTGAGCACTAAGAGCCATGCTGAGGGGATTACTATACCAGACTTTAAGCTGTATTACAGAGCTATATCATAAAAACAACATGGTACTGGCACAAAAATAGACCCGTAGATCAATGGAACAAAATTGAAGACCCAAATATGAGTGCATGCAATTTCAGCCACCTGATATTTGACAAAGGGGCCAAGAGCATTTACTGGAGGAAAGAGCATGTTCACCAAATGGTGCTAGCAAAACTGGATCTCCACCTGTAGAAGAATGAAACTAAACCCCTATCTTTCACCTTGCACAAAAGTCAATTCCAAAAAGACCCAAATATGAGTGCCTGCAATTTCAGCCACCTGGTATTTGGCAAAGGGGCCAAGAACATTTACTGGAGGAAAGAGCATGTTCAGCAAATGGTGCTAGCAAAACTGGATCTCCACCTGTAGAAGAATGAAACTAAACCCCTATCTTTTACCTTGCACAAAAGTCAATTCCAAATGGATCAAAGACTTCAGTATAAAGCCTGAAACTCTGAAACTGTTAGAAGAAAATATTGGGAAAAACATACAAGATATAGGTATAGGAAAGGATTTTCTAAACCAGACATCAATTGCTCAGGAAACAAGGTCAAGAATCAACAAATGGGACTTCATTAAACTAAAAAGCTTCTGTACATCAAAGGAGGCAACCAGGGAAGTCAAGAGAAAACCCACAGGATGGGAGAAAATCTTCACCAGTAACACATCTGACAGGGGTTTAACATCCAGAATGTATAACGAACTCAAAAAACAGAGAATCAAGAAAGGAAGTAACCCAATTAAAATGAACTCAAAAAATAGAATCAAGACAAGAAGCAACCCCACTAAAAGATGGGCTAAGGAACTGAACAGAGAGTTCAGAAGTAAAGATGGCTATGAAGCATCTTAAAAGATGTTCAACATCACTAATAATTAGGGAAATACAAATT
>NW_008342851.1:2437399-2438404 GCF_000622305.1 Nannospalax galili
GAAATTGTCAGGTAAATGTATGGAACTAGAAACTGTTATACTAAGTGAAGTAACACAGACTCAGAAAAAAAATCAACATATGTCCTTCATATGTGGATCCTAGAACCAAATCCTGATACATGGGTATGTATCCAGACGTAACTACAGGAACCAGGATAATGGAAAGAAACAGGGAGGTAAAGGAAAAGAAAGAACCTAAAAGAGAAGAACAGTAGGAAACGTGCATTAATAAGGGAGATATGGATAAAAATTCGGTGAGAGTAGGGGGGGGGGGAGGGAAGGGTATATGAGGAACCTAGGGGATGAAGGGAAAAAGGAGCTCAAGAGAGGTAGGATCATAGGAGAAGGGTATTATTGAGGGAGAAAGGGGGAAAATGGGGGCACCTTAATTGGGGAAACCATGATGGAGAGGTTAGACAATGTGAGTGATAAATAATACCTAGCTAGTTTTAAAAACCAGAGGGAACCATATTAGTCAAACAACTTATTGACAAATTACGCATACCAGATCAAGAAATATATGTCTAGGTGAGGTTTATCTGAGAACAATTGGTCTTTGCTCAAGATTTATCTACATGGCACACAGTAATTAAAAGTACCAGACTGGTGGAACTAACCTTCTTGGATGTTTCACAGACATACTTTGAGGCCTATAGTAATTTGGCCAGAGGGACATAAAGGACATATTTTGCTCCTTGACCTCCTAGGTCAGCTAGTTCCAAGGGACTATGAGCATCTCCCCAAATGTCCCATAATTGTGGTGGGTCACCTGTCCTCTTGATCAAGGAGGCTGAGGAGACACCACGAGATGGACATGAACCAGTGTCCAGTCTACAAAGAAGAGGGTCAACACAGAGGAATCATTTTCTCCATGCTTCCAAGCGAAGCCAGCCATGGTTGAGCTGGACCTTTGACTTATCTTCACATAGGCAGAACTGGTAAAAGAAAGGAGCCAGGGTCTCCTCCCAAGCCCCTGTGACACCTGAGGAACAGATCCTCAAATGA
>NW_008342851.1:2438532-2455125 GCF_000622305.1 Nannospalax galili
AACAGCTGACCTTCCTAAAACAAAGACCTCTAGATAGGCTGACTAGATTCACCAGATGGACAAGTAGTAGGGAACGGCTAGGGGTGCCTTCTATCATGGTCTCTTATAGAGCCACAGCTATGCAGCTTGTAAGTCTGTCTGCTTTTCTGGAAATAACTAAAATGTCTACCAGTACTAAGCATTGGAAAAGAAGAAGAAAAACAAACTTCTACTAAGTGCTAAGTATAAACAACAATATATAATAAATACAGCAGTAGATTAAATTCTATCGCTAATGGTTTGTCTTTTTAAAATGTAAGGCAAATTAAAAGTTTGTCTTTTTAAAATGTAAGGCAAATTAAATGGAATATTGATAATTATTAAGCCTAGGTGGTAAACATAGATTTTTGTTATATTATACCTAAATTTTAAAATATTCACTCTTCAAACTTTTATTTGAAAAAGTTTCAGTCATAAAAAAAATGGTAAATCTGACATAACTAATTTCTGTGAATACTTACCCATATTCTGCAGATAGCAACACCTCGTAGAAGAACAGTTCAGTGCTGAAATCAGAAATTGTTAATATACCACTTATTATCTACCTACATATCTTATTCAAATACATATAATTTGCTAATTAAAACAATCTTATAACTCTATAATTCATGTCATTTTAAAAGCAGACTGAGTTAAGTTGCTATCAGCAGTGAAAAAAAAAATGTATCCCTGGGCATGGCCTCAGGCAGCTGGAAAGCTATATTATACAAGGGACAGGAAATACTTCTCTTTTTCCTGAAGACATTTAGGACAAATGGAAGTCAGATAACTTATTTTTTAAAATTCAAGAGATCAAGCAAGAAAATTTTATCAAAAGTCATTTTAGATAACATGACTCATTTTTTATTATGAAAATTTTAGAGCATACAAAAAAAGGTGATTCATTTGTTCTTAGAATAACAATGGGGCTTTTAAAAAAAAAACTGGGACTTTATGACTTCAGACACAGCCTGAGCAGGCAATAATTGTCAAAAACAACAAAAACTATGGTATTAATCCACTCTCCTTCTCTCTCTCAACAAACATTTGATGATCTCTCCCTCCCTCTAAGTTCTAAAGAGTTTTGACTGTTGATACAAATATTGCCCAGGCAATTAAGAAAACAAATGGAATTTGGAGTGTTCCCTCTTTATAAGCTTGAAGATTAAAAAAACTTTCTGCCTCCAGTGGTTTAAGGGCTTAAAACCTAGACTTGGAATCAGGACTTTTTCAACAGTCACTCACTAGCTTGACTTTAGTAAGAGCTGTGACTGGACCTCAGGAAACTGGAGCATAAGAGAGCTAGGTCAGTGCAGGAGTGAGTGTGAGATCAGCTCAGGTGGGGTCAGGGCATATGTCCAACTCACTGAGCCTCACTCAGTGCTCACCTGCACACTCAACAGCAGCTGCCTTCTAGGCTGTTCTCAGGGTTTGTTGGGAACTCTCATTCTGCACCCCCCTCTGTCACACACACAGAGGACAGAAACCATATATTGGCACAGGTTTGCTGGCACCTGACTTCAGATGAGGCAACCTGAACAGAGGGCGCTCAAGTTGAAGCCCTAAATTGTAATGCTGGTAGAATCCTGTCTGCACCAGTGAGTCAGGGTAAGAAGTTCACCTATGTCCTGTGGGGCTAACAAAGAGAAGACAATACTTCTTGGCAAAGAGACTAATACAGCTCAATGAAGAAGGCCTGTGTAGGCTGCAAAACCACCCTCTGGCCTATCCAGGTGTCCTGCCCCACTTTGTGTCCATTGTTTCTACACTCCTTACCATAATTCAAACTACCTACTTGATCAAAGGCCCTGGTGACATGGGGTTAGAAAGCCTGTGCTGCCTGTACTGCATTCTGTCATTTAGTGATGGTCAAGTGTTTCTCCTCAACAATGAAGGCCATTGACTAGCCGCTGGGGGCAGTGATTTATGTTGGAAAAATATCATAACTGTAAAATTGCTTACATCATAGGCCTCCAAATCTCAGGGTGGGGGGAACATACAACAAAGACTTGAGGGGCAGGAACACAGAAGGTCTGTGAGGCTGTTAATTTATCAGTCTGCAAATCTGGGATCCCGCCAAGCTCAGTAGCTGTCAAATCAAGTATGTACTCCAATTAAAATGCTTTATCTCATAATGATTTATAAGAAGGCCCTTCTCGGAGTTCAACTTATAAAAACTCATGGAAACAAGAAGCAGAAAAGGGTCCAAACAGCCTTTTATGCTGCAGTTTGGAAGAGAAAAATAACACATCTAACTGTATTTCATCTGGCTGGTGTTTCCAATATGGAAATTTAGAAATGGAGAGCATTTTGGAAGTATTGTTAAAACTGGAGAAAATATCACTAGAAACATAACACTTGCCAGTGTGGCATGCAAGTATTAAGTCAGATCATGACATTTGCTATATCTGGCAGTCCTCAGAATGGCCACATGAAACAGCAACTTTTTTTACTTATTTTTATTTTATTTTACATGTATTGATTGCATGTATGTAAGTGCACCCATGTCACAAAATTCCCACGGAGGTCAGAAGATGGTATTGGATCCCCTGGAACTAGAGTTATGGACAGTTTTTAGCTGCCATGTGGGTGCTGGGAATCAAACCCAGGTCCTCTGCAAGAGCAGCCAGTGCTCTTAACTGCTGAGCCATCTCTCCAGCCCTGTTTATGCCCATTTTACATACAAAGAAACTGATGCTTGAAGATGTGAAAATACTTCCTCAAACAGACTGGTTTCCAGTGTCCAGTCAGCGACTGTTTCATTGTCTTTCCCTATGTTATTGATAAATGTCTTAGTCTTGTGCCCCCCTTCTTTAAGATGCTTCCCCCTTTTCTGGGTCATGTGGTCATAGTCTTTTTTGTCACATATGAGTTCATCATCTTCTGCCTTGAACACCAAGACAGCTGGTACCCATTAGACAGTTGCTATATACATGTTGCATCAGTGGATTCCACCAGCACCTATCTGTAGCTTGCAGAATGAAAAACATGCTAACCAATGGGTGGGGATGCAGCTCAGTTGGTAGAGTGCTTGTCTAGTATGCATGGAACCCTGAATTTGATCTCTAGCACCACTAAACCAGGTCTGCTGGCACATAGCTGTAATCCCAGTGCTCAGGAGGTAAAGATAAGAGAATTGTAAATTCAAAATCATCCTCAACTCAATAGCAAGTTTGAAGCCAGCCTGAGCTACATAAAATCCTATATCAAAAAAAAGAGGGATTAGTGATAAAGACTTTTTAGAAACCAAAAAATTTATTTCAAGATTAAAGTCTAGTTTTCTCAGTGAGAAAACTTTCAAACACAAGTTTATGACTCAAGTTATTTTTTTTTATTATTGATTTTGTGTGTGTGTATTTCATACAAAACATCTCAAACAATCTTAGTCATCTTTATATCCCCCGACTGGCACCCTCCCATAATCCTCCCCTCCACTGGAGCCCATATACTGTGTGTCCCTGTTACTGCCCACTGTGTTGTCAGTGTCCCCAGCCGTTCCCCAGTGCTTATCCATCCACTGAATCTCGTCAGCCTATCTAGAGTTCCTTGTTTTAGGAAGATCAGCTCTTCTTCATCTAGCAGCAATCAGTTGCCAACATTCCTTCAGATAAGATTGGGATCTGTTGTTCATTTTCCCAGTTCTATGCTGGGTTACTGTCTGCCTGAGTTTGCATGGGACTTGTGTACGCTGATACCTTTGGCATAGAATCATATGAGCAGGGTCCCAGGAGCTTGTAGGACTCTGTTTCCATATGGTCATGCACATTCTTCTTTACTCTTACAATCTTTCTGCCCCTTCTTCCACAATGGTCCCTGAGCCTTGGGTGGGTGACAGCTGGTCACACACAGACATTGTCTATGAATTGCCCAGGCCTAAGGGACACATCTACAATGCAACCTCTACACCTAAGGCTCATGGAGCATAGAGTAGGGATAAAGAAAAGGACACTAATGAATCTCTCAGTTCTCAATTAGGAAGCTCCTTCATGCAGTGGAGAGCCGGGAACACCAAAGGTCACAAATGGCCAAAGTACAGTGATCACGAATCTGTTAAATAATGGTCTTTGGACAGGACAGCTTTATTAAACTCAAGTTATTTTTTCCAGTACTGAATATCAAGCCTAGAGCCTCGTGCATGTTAGGGAAACACTCTACCACTGAACTATATTCTTAATCCATGGTACTAAGAAAATGAATGAAAAAATACCTACTAGTTTTATGGCTCATAAGCAATGGAGTATACATTTTGTAAATCATTTTTTTGCCAGTATCTGCTTAATCAACCACGCCTTCCCAGCAGTTAATGGCCATGTCTACTTTCTCTAAGAAGAAGCAATGATTTGAAAAATGAAGATTGATCGAGCTGTAGTATCTCCAGATATACCTATTTATCATCATTAACTACACTGTGACTATAACTATTTCATAGCATTAGGAATTAAATACATTATTCATAAAACTAATGGCAGATGTCAAGGATGCAAGATCTTGTTAATCAGCATTTCCTCTCTCCTGCCTGCCTGTTACTCAATCTAGTTTGTATCTCCTGGATCTTATACAAGCACAGTACATTAACAAATAGAAATTTTGAGTACCCTTCAGAAAATTGCTGACAACCTTGACCACTGAGCTCTTTTATATTTCAAATAAAAGGGGCTAAAGACATGGCTCAGCAGTTAAGAGCACTGGCTGCTCTGACAGAGGACCCAGGTTCAGTTCCCAGAACCCACTTGGTAGCTACTAACCATCTATAACTCCAGTTCTAGGGGATCTGACACCCTCTTCTGGCCTCCATAGGTCTACACGACAGGGGTGCATTTACATACATGCAGGCAAACACTCATACATGAAATATTAAAAATTAAATGAAATAATGGGGCTGGAGAGGTAGCTCAGCAGTTAAGAGCACTGGCTATTCTTGTAGGGGACCCAGGTTCTATTCCCAGCACCCACATAGCAGTTAACAACTGTCCATAACACCAGTTCCAGGGAATTCAACACCCTCTTCTGACATCCTTGGACATCACACAACACAGGGGCACTTACATACATGCAGGCAATATACTCATACACATAAAAAAATAAATATTTAGAAAATTAAACAAAACAGAATAAATTTGAAATAAAAAAGTAAGTTTGTTTTACCTTGACTAAAAGAGTTTCTTCAAGGGTATTGTCAGTGAAATGGTTGGAAGTTCTGTGCTCTGTTGTCCATGTGAACAACTGAAATACAACAAGATGCCCCTTTGAAGGCATATTATCTATGCATTATTTTTTAAGACCTATTTTTAAATTTTTTATGTGTATGTGTTTTTCCTTTATATGTGTAAGTGTATGTGCATGCAGAGTCCCCAGAGAGCAGAAGAAGGAGTCAGATCCCTTGGAACTGAAGTTTAGACAGTTTTCAAGTGCTGGGAACTGAACCGGAGTCCCCTGCAAGAATATCAAGTGCTCTTAATCACTGAGTCATTTCTCGAGCTTCCATCTACTGCCTCCACTGGCATGCAAGAACAGGTATGGCTGTTATATGAGTTATAACACAGTCTGTTGCCAGTCATACCACTCTTCCCATAGAATGGGCTGTACTTGAAGGTTTTAAGCGTTAACTTCATATGTACCTCAAATGTTGCTATTCTGTGTAGTCCATTCCCTATCTAATAAGTCACTTCCTCTAGATTGTCCCTGCTAATTCATAGCAAGCTTGATATCCAGGGCCTAGGAAGATGGCTCAGTAGGTAAAATGCTTGCTACACAAGAATGAAGACCCGAGTTTGAATGCTCAGCACTCGTGTAAAAGCTGGGTATGGCAGCTTGCCTACATCTTGAAGCCAGCACTGCAGGTGGTAGGATGGACACAGGCAGATTCCTGGGCTCACTGACCAGGCAGTCTGGCTGAAATGGTGAGCTCCAGGCTCAGTGAAAGATCTTGTCTCAGAAAGCAAGTTGGAAAGCAATTGAGGAAGACACCCAACATCAACCTCTGGCTTCCACATGCACACACAGAGTGAGTGCACCTGCACACACAGATGTAGAGGTACACACACACATATCTACCACAAAGACACACACACACAAATAAAATAGATACATGATTGATAGAAGATAGATAATAGTTAGATAGATGATAGATAGATGACAGATAGATAGATAGATAGATAGATAGATAGATAGATAGATAGATGATAGATAAATGGATGATAGATTAGTACATTCATAAAAATGTAACATTCAAAGATGTCCTGGGTTTAGCCCACTAAAACAGTTAGTGTGTGTGTAACCTGAAGTTCCTCTATCTGACCACTATGATGAGTCAAGCAGGTGGAAGCCCATCACCTCTTCCACCCAATCAGTTGACCTTAGCTGCATGAAGGGGAGGAGCCGTGGCCATTTTGTAAACGGAGTGGCAAACCACTGGGGAATGATGTGCGAAAAGCTGACAGAGACCACAGGTGGCACACATGTTTCAAACATGGAGAAGAAAATGCCTATGAGAATTCATGCCTTTGTAAGTCACCCTTTCCTGGATGTCATATAAACCATGCTAAAACCCAAATAGAATGTATATTGACGTTTTGTCAATCTGCATTAGAACTGTGAGACCCTGAGTGAGCATGGGTCTCTCGGGGAAGAGGGGAAAATTTAGTGCAACAGTATGTGACTCATACTGGGATCTATCTAAAGAAGCATATATGGAAGAAATCTGTTCACCCTAACAATAGTTCACATGAAATTGTTTTTCCTTACTACAGACAGAAATCATGGTTTTGTTTTGTTTTTGTTTTGTTTTTTTTGAGAGAGAGAGAGAGAGAGAATGGCATGGGAGAACCTGTACAAGAACAGTTGATCCTAGAGAAAATACCTCTGTAAGAACAATGCTAGGTCTTTGTTTCCCTAATTATTCACTGCCGTCAGTCTAATTGCAAATGAGATTAGCCTTACATGTCGAAGGTCTCTACATGTCTCTGTAGTTCAAGGCTGTACTCTGCATGATCTGAACTTTAGAAGCAGAAGCCAAAGCAGTGGATATCTATTAAAACCACTGGAAAAGCAATACCCACTCCCCATGTGTCCCAAGAAAAAAGTGTGGATAATGCAACACTACGAGATTTAGCTCAGTGAAGTTCTGTGGGTATAACTACAACCAAAGAACTTTCCCAGGAGCAGGAAGATATTCATCATGTTATGTAAGTGGCATTATAAAACAGATAAAACACGTAGTCCAAAAAAGCAATAAGCAAGTCTTCTGGAAGCTAAGTCGGTGCTGCGAGACTCAAGATTATAAATTGTGTTTATGCAAGACTGAGCTTGAAATAAGTTAAACTATTACAAGTAGGGAAGCATATTAAACTGTGAATTCTATCTCATAGAAATGAGACTGTATGTCTTTGGCTTATGGACCTCAGCTATGCATGAATCCATCAAGTGACTCTAAAATGGCTCATTTTCCTTGTCTGTGCAAACTCTTTGTAAACAACTTGCAGAGTTTAGCTCTGTGAGTCAGAGTCACTGCTTGCATTTCTGCCCCAGTGATAAGCTGTCCTTCACACTATGCCCATGATAGAAATTGCCCACTCAGAACCTCCAGGAGCCATGCAACTAATGCAAAATGGAAATAAGGACAGGTAAGAGGACCAGAGCAGCATGGAGATCAGGCCCCATCATTAGCAGCAGGGTCCAGCTTTGAGGCTGAGAGCAAATTTGGGATCAGCATTACTAGGTCTGATTTTTATGAGAAAGGTCAGAAATTTAGGACTTTTGTATTAAAATATTACATTTTTAAACATGTTGAACCAATTCAAACATATTAAAGCTCTCTGGAAAGCAATCAGAGCACATCTCTTAAAAAGATGGATTTTGATTCATCAATATGCAATCCTTTCTTTGACCTCTAAAGAAAAATGATTGTGAAATGATTAGCTCATGGTACAGGATACAAGAGTGAAAGCCCATCATTTCTTCTGAGAAGCACCTCTGCTAGCGTCAGGCTCCTAATCATGGATCACGTGATAGGGTGAATGCTGGTCCTCCAAAACATGTTGGCATTTTATTCCCTGGAACCTGTGGATGTAAATTTATTTTGAAAACTTATCCTTTCAGATGTAATTAAATCAAATAACTTTGTGTGAGATTACGGTGGATTACCCAGGTAAACCCTGCATCTAATGACAAACAACTTTATAGCAGACACACAGAGGACAACCTGAAGTTAATGAAAGCATGAGTAAGTGGGACAGACAATGGGGGCACAAGCCACAGCACACCCAAGAGCACCCACCGGAAGGTAGATAAGGGAAGGGACAATGTTCCTCCTGCAGCCTTCAGAGCGAGTGTGGCCCTGCAACACCATGACTTTGTCCTTCTAATCCTGAAAACTGTTAGAGTAAATTTCTTTTGTTGCAAGCCACCAAGTTTTAGATAACTGTCTATGGCTGCCATAGCAAGTTAACACAGGTCAGTGACTTCATCTCTCTTCACAAGGTGTCTGTAAGCAAATCCCACAACTTGATATGTAAATACACCTTTGAGGATGATTACTCTAAATCATGCCAAAATTTACAAAGCAACTTCTCCACTTAAACTGGAGTCTTTATGATATTAAGACTAAAATAAAATATTCGTGTAATCCATGGAAATAAACTACAGAGAATAAGCGTACTTCAGCTGTAAACTAACTGTACTAACAGGACAGTTCAGCCAGAGTAGGATCACATCTGAATTCTGACCAGTACTGGGTGTTCTTCTTTCCTGTCTTCTGTTAGAAATGGTAGGGCTATCACTAAGACTTTTCTGATCGATTTGGAGGCTGCTGATTCAATAGCCTCATTGACCATAGGCTTACCTATAAAATCAAGTGGAAACAGAATTCAGCTCTCTTTTAAGTTTCCATGGTCCTTTCTAACTTCTTTTTTTAATATAGTAGTTTTTATTAATTGTTTGAGAATTTCCTACGTGCCTACAATTTCGATCACATTCACGCTGCCTTCTTTTAGGATTGTGCTTTGCCCATTCACTCAACATGGATTGCATACTTCTGTTTTTCAGTCACTGAACTGGACCTTTGGCCAAAAATAAAAGTACCCAACATCCTCCAGGAGCTTGCCAATAAATAGAAGAGGCAGGAAAGAATAAAAGAGTCTCTGAGTGAGAGAGTGAACATTAGACTACAGACATGCACCCGTGCTCTTTTTGTGGCTGTTATTGCGTTGCTGTTCATGGTGCAGATCAAACCCAGGGCTTTGCACATGCCAGACAAATGCTTTATCATTGAGTTATAGCCTCAGCCTCACAGCACTAGAGGATCAAGAAGAGTGTTTGGCATGCAGTAAATGTTGTTCATCAGGGAAGGACTGGTCAAGCATCACTCTTCTGAGAAGCCCTCTCTGATCTCACATCCTGTTTCAAGTTTCCACTGGGCCATTGTTCTATTATGTGTGTGTTAATATTTTATTGCCTCTCCCACAAGCTTTGACTCCTTGAAACCACAAAGCTCTCCAAACTGAAAAAGTTCCACCACTGGGTCCTCTTGGCTCTACACATCAGCACCAAGTACTAGTTATGGTTCTTTCCGTGGTTTTATTTTTCTAATCCTTGATTTCTTCTTCTATAAAATGGACATAATTTAGCAACATCTGATTGAGATATTGTCACTAAATAGCCAATAATAAATATATTATAAATGTAGATCATGTATTTATTTAAGACTAAGGAAAATGATTGCTAGCTGTAATCTTTTTATAAACCTTGTGTTTACAGCATCAAGCACTCCAGTGAGGACTTAACGGGGATGCAATAATGTTTGGCTTAAGTGTAAACAAAAGGGCATGAGTAGGATCAAAATAGATTGCTTTTACTTTGTCGTGACCCCACAGGGTCCATTTGAAATCATCATGCAGGCAGGGTGGGGCAGTTTGGAAGAGATGAGGTGAGAACCCAAGCTGGGCTCAGGCAGTAGAGGCAACTCCACCAAGAGCCCATGATGGCAATGAACATATACTCAACATCAGTCACCAGTTATAAACCTAAGTCAACATGACATGTTGATTTAGATCAACGAGTCTCTGAAACTTGATCTCTCAAAGAAAAAGCAGCTGTGCTCGGTGGCTGTGTCTTGTCAGCTTTTAGACATGCTGTTCCCTGGCTCCATTGCCTTGAAGAAAGGGAAATTCCAAACTCAGATAGAACCTGAATGTAACCAGAACTTTAAAATACTACCAGCAGGTTTCACGAGGATGTTCACAGTGTAATTCCTAGGATGAGTTAGTAAAAGGAAAGTTTCAAGACAAGTTTTAATTTGTTCAGTGGTTTAAGATTTTTTTAAAAATGTAGACTATGATGAAAAAGAGTATGAGCCTTGCAGCTGCCTGACAAAGTCAAGAAACTGCAGTAGCCCCTCTCCTTGTTGCTCCAGCTCTGAAGAAATGCAAGAAATCAGCTCTGGCTGTGCAAAGCCACAGAGACTCATTTTAACACAAAGAATTACTACAGATCCTAAGGTGGTTCTGGAGTGGTAGGAAAGAACTTTGATGTGGGCAAGCAGGATAACCAAGCAGTTAAATTGATGCAGCAGGTCAAAGTACTGAAGCTTACTGTCAAAGACTTGGAGAAACAGAATCTACTTCAGAAAACTAAGGAACATTGAACTGATTTGCCAGGAGAATCAGGGGGGAAATGACTTTGAATCAGAGAGGACTGTAGACATTTGCAATGGTAGAGAGGAAGGTTTTGTGATACCCGATGAAGGGGACCCATGGGAGGAATAAGTATGAACACCTTGTACTGGAAGAGTAACATTCGAATTCTTCCCTCTGAACCATGTGCTTAGCTCTAACACACTCCTTTTTATTACTTTCAAAGGATTCATTTGTTTCTTTCATAAGCAAAATTGCACTTTGAAGACATCCTATACCCTTCCAACAAGTTTGGGTTAGGAGCTTTTACCTTGCAGCCAAGCAGTATTAACATCTAGTTTGTTCAATGGGTAACAAAGAGACTGGCTGTGAGGTTCACTGTGTGGATGCTGGTCATACCAACTGATGGAGAAGGTGTTTGGGGGTAATACACTGAGACAGCAGCCTCAGTAGAGAGATGTAAAGACTGAATTGAATTTTAAGCTAATGTGAAATTTTGGCAGAGACCATTTTAATAACTAAATACTTCCATATTTTAAAATATAAAATGTTACATGACAGATTTTATGTGTCTGACATGGTGTCTAAAAAGAAGGGCTAGACATTAGAACCCTTGGAACCTGCTGTCACAAGCCCTGAAGGACCACTTGAATCCTCACAGGCCTTGTTTTTGACTCAAAAGGAAATATTAAAAAATTGCTCTGTGAAATCATTTGGTATCACTGAGCAGGTGCACCCCTCCTAACTAAGTGGCATCATTGCTTGAGTGAACAGAGGGTACATTTCAGTCCTAAGACAACTGTAAAGAGCTCTGTTTTCTTAAGTATTCCTCTGATGATTTTTCCAAAATTGTCAAAATTTTTATGCATTGTAGTTTTGGGAAAACAAAATATATCCAGTTTTGTTTGTTGGGTTGTTTTTTTTTAACTGACAACAATTTTGAGGCCCTTGTTTCACATCTATGGATAGACATGGTCTCTCATTTCCCTCTTTTAAGTTTCTGTTCACATGTTTCTCTTCCCTACTCCCCTTGACCTCTGGGGCGCCTCTCTGGCTCCTTAAGTTGGCTGCTGAGAGCTGGAAGTGCAGGAGCAGGTGGTCATGCTGCAACTTGCTGGACCTCTGGAAAAGGGGTGAGCAGTGAGGGCCATCATCACTCTACCAGGCTGGACTGTTTCACCCGCTGTTCACAGCTCTGAATTGTCACCCGCACACTTTGCAGGTGCACGAATCTCTTTGGAAATAAAATTCACCGGTGTGTTTACTGAATGCTTTTTTTCACAGAAAATACAATACCATGTCTGAATTAATTATTGGTACATAACCTATTTCACCCCTCACCTCTCCAGCATATGCTTTGCCCATAGCCTGTTCAGTTCCTTAGATTGGCAGAAATCTGCAAAATGCATGTCATCCACTGAGGTTGTTCAGCTCCTGATGTGTTTGTATTGATTTGTTTCTGGTGGTAGCTTGTCCTAAATTGTGTATAGAAAGCAAGTATTTTAGGACAGAATTGTTGCATAGTGCACACCATGTGAAATTCAAAGGAAAATCCAGATTAGGTGATCGGTAATATATAGTAACTGGTCATTGTCCAAATGACAGTATCATTTCTCCTTTGTGGCCTTTTAGATTTTGTTGCCCCAAATATCATTTTATTAGGAGCCCATTTACAGTATTTTTCTACTTTAAGCAACTTCTAAATAAAATTCTACATTTCAAAAGAAAAATGAGTATCAAAACAAATTGAAGACAGACTAGTGAGGACTAAGCACAGTTCAAGAATGATGAGGACCCAAAACAAGGCCATGGAGCCAAAGGAGGAGAGAGGGTAAAACAGAAGTAAAAGTGCAAAATTGGATGCAGCTATTGGATATGGGGAATGAAAAAAAGGAGTGAAACACGGCTATAGGATCCCAGTCACTGGGTAGATGGCAATGCCATGGCCTAAGGCATAGAACATGAGGGGAGAAGGAAGATAAAACTCCAGTTTCAGCTGTTTTAAGTTGAGGGGCCACTGGGACACTAAGGCAAGTGTCCACTGGGGTTAACTACTCAGATGTGGAGGCAAGGCCAGGCTCTGGAGGAGGTGTGTGCTGGAGGTGAAGGAAGATCATCTTCAAGGGACAAGCAAGGACAGGATCAGCAAGGCCCATGTCCTCCTGCTCACCATCTTACCTTGAAGGTTGGTGCTGTCAACAGGGTAAGAGGAGAACCCCACAGACTGGGATGTTTCCTGGCACAGGTGCAGTGACAAGCCTTTTCCCTCCAGATTCATACTGCCCCCTTCACCTCCCCATAATGGATCCTCCAGCTTTCTAGGGTTGAACTTTTGCCAAATATTGACCTGGGGCATCTAGGAGAGCCATGCCTAAAACTCACTACCAGGATAAAGCTTCTATGAGCTATACATCTGAAAATTTAAAATGTTTCTTTCTTTGGAGTCCTATATCAAATTTCCATCATTTAAAATTCACCATCTCTAATCATATAACCAAAGTTCCTTGCATTGGAAAAAGCAGAGAAGTAAATAGAGGAATTGAAACACTCTTGGTTTTTAATTTATTCAAGAGCCAGATTATATAGAACATAACCTAGAAATAAATTCTGTAGGGAGAAAAATCCAGCCAAACTGGGAATCTACAAAATGATTCAAAGGATCTTCCATAGCCTGGACCATCCACCCCTCTTCAGTGATGGCACCATCTCCCTGATGGTCCTTACCAGGGGCAAAGGAAGTTGAAAAAGATGGTGATCACTCAGTGGTTTTTTTCCTTTCGTTGTTTTTTTTTACAAAATTGATGTTTTATTGTCTTGTACTATTACAAATGATATACGTGCTCATCAGAAAACACAGATAGCAAAGAAATAAAATAAAATTTCTTAGCATTCATAATTGTTATGTCCAAAGATTGTCTGGGGAAATACTCCATTGAATAGCTTTTGCATTCTTTAGACAAAAGATCTAGACAGAGATACAGGTCACAGATATAGACAACAGGCTATAGTTATTGACACTAATACATTTATTATGGCTTGAATGTGCAATGGTACACACAGGACCATGTGTTTGAACACTTGACAGCTAGCTGGTGACACTGATTTGAAACCTTGTGGGACCTTTTGGAATTGGGCCCCAGCTGGAAGACACAAAACAGTATGTTCAGGGTTTGAAGCCTATAGTCTAGCTCTTCTGCCAGGACTCTCTACTTCAGAATCCACTGAGATGTAATAAGTCATGCCACATGATCCCACCACCTTGGAGGGTGCTGCCTCTGTCATTCTTCCCTCTCCATGATCGATGGTATCCCTGAGCTGTGAGCTGAAATAAAGCTCTCCCCCTTAAATTGCTGCTTGTCAGATATCTGGTCATAGAAACAAAAGAACCTAATACATTTTAATAGCTAGAAATACAGATGCAGCTATGGTTATAGATACATATACCTGTCCATTGACGAGGTTGCTGCATATAGTACAGAAATTGCTCAGAATAAACTGATTTTGTTGGATGAGAAGGCATATATCGACTCATGATCTGCCTTTTGCAAATAAAGGCATACCTTGGTTTGTACCAAATCCCTCCTTCCTAAGGTTGAAATCCCCCCAGGGTGTTCCCCACCAGTCCAGTCCTTTCTTCTCAATGTGGCCTCTCCAGTGAGCCATTCCTCTGTGGGTAACCCAGTCCAGGAAGGCCTCAGATTTTCCTACCACAAAGAACTGGCTGCACCTTATGTCTGGGCTGAAGGGAACAAGGCCTACTAATTTCATGCCAGTACATTCAACCAGTGCTATGATTTCCTTTTACCCTTTTGGACTCATGCATGACCCAGGAACATCACTCGCAGTGGCAAATAGCCTTTGTAAAACAGGGGGGTATTGGGGTCTTAGATAGAATGACAAAAGTACTACTATGAATAGACCATAGTTGGCACCATTATTTATACAAAGGCATAAGAATTAATCCTTGAAACAATTCTTTGAGGCATATACTGCTGATATCCCAGTTTAGACAGGAGGAATCCAAGACTTAAAGAAATATCTAAAGTTTGACTCAAACCAAAAGTTGCCTGACCCCTTGACTGGGATCAAGCTACACTGCTTCTGTATGTAAGAGTATTTCACAGGAGGATGTGTAAACATCTATGGCATGAATTCTGGGTACTAAATTCTTTCCAAAGTTTTCCAATCCTTCTGCCTGAGAAGGAGCCAGCAGCAACTCTGCAGGAATAAACAGGTTAGAACCACTGCTGACAAGCCTGTGTCCTTGATAAAAGTTGGTGAAATGGATTTCATAAGCTCCTGATTAAATCCTTCTCCCCAAGATGGTTAGTACTTTGGCTCCATTTGCTAACTCGGAATCTAGAGATTTGGTATACCTGATGGTGTGGGTACTCTTCTTCAGGGTGTTGAATGTCTTGTTCAGAGAAGGCTTTGAATAGATTGGCTTGACTGGAGCACTCCTTCCCTCAAGGGAAGACTTGGCAATTGCACTGAAAAAGTCTGGGTCAGGCCCATGTGTGTAAGTATAGTTTAATACTGTTGAAATAGATTGAGTCACAGCAAAGCACTTCCTGCTCCTAGGGACAGGTCTCCTTTGTTATCTTTGGAAGCTCCATTTTTATTAGCTTTTCTGAGCTCCTTCCTGCCTCTCCGGTCAATGAATTGCTGATGGACTGAAACTGGTCCCTATTGTTCCATGTTTGGGTAAATGTGGGCCTTATTCTCTTAAATCCTCCTTTGATAAGGAATAAGAAAATTGCAAAAATTAAAATATAAAACTTGGGTAGCTTAGCAATGCTGCATCCAAACTAGAAAAAGGAGTCTTCAAGAACTTAGCACACCTGTGTCAGATATGCTCTTATCACTTGCCCTAAATTTAAATACTAATGATTCCATGAATAAGATTCTAGACTGAGCTGTGATTCATGATGTTGGGACATAGTTATCTAAGCCATGGTCTTAAAGAGAAAGGGTGCAGAAACACAGGTAACAGGTGACATGTGAAAACTTTGTTTCTCTCCATGATGTTGACTCCTGTGAAAGCTTCTTCAGCAATACAGAAAGATAATCAGAGGGGGACAGCTGTCCCACTGCAGCTGATAATGAGGCAGGGCAGTGAGCAGGAAGCTATTTCATAAAACACAGTCCTTCTGTTTCAGATATATCATACGTGATGACCTTCATTGTTCTATGAAAACAGGACAGCAGTGAAGGCAAGGGTAGCTTAAGAAAGTAGAGAATGCCCATTCCCAAGTAGGAATAAAGGAGGGATAGACATGGCAGCTTTTTATGAAACGCAACACCCCAGGCACAATATTGGATTGGGGAGCCCTGATTGTTTAGGAGCAGCAACGGACAGGTAAGCAAGAGATAAAAATAGCAGATAACCAAACTGGACCTAGTTTGGAGACCGCGAAGGCAGGAGAAGCAGGAAGATAATTGATAGTGATGCGTTCCATGCCCAGTTTGTATACGGAAAGAACCAAAGCCATGACTTAAGATCGTCAGTCAGGAAGAGGGGCAGCATCGAGAGCCTGGTGTGTGGGAGGGAATGGCATTGAATGAGAAGCACGGTGGAAGTATGGGAAGATGAGAGCAGAAAGGATAGACGGTTGATAAGTCATAGTTTAAGGAATTGGAGAAGGTGAAGCTCTAGTTTTTAAAGTCCAGGGTACGTCTCTCAATGGAAATGGCTGACTGAGTGGGAGAGAACTCGAAGGGCTAATGATGCCAATATCTGGAAGTTAGTTTGTCAAGAGTGTATCAACAGCATTTGAAAACACCTATGAGATGCCAATAGTTTCTTTCTTTCTAGAAATATTTTGTTGTTATTTTGGTGAATGCGTTCTTGTTATAAGCCCTTTTTTTTTTTTTTTTTTTTTTTTTTTTTTTTTTTTAATTTTGTTTATGTGTGTATTGTCTGCATGTATGTAAGTGCACTCATGTT
>NW_008342851.1:2455571-2533377 GCF_000622305.1 Nannospalax galili
TGTCCTGGAACTCACTATGTAGACCAGGCTGGCCTTGAACTCACAGAGATCTGCCTGCCTCTGCCTCCTGAGTGCTGGGATTAAAGGCATTCGCCACCACGCCCAGCTATAAGCCAATTTTAATGTTTGCAGAACAAAGAAGGAAACAAATAAAATAGGTAGCTAGCCAGAAAGGCTAACAAAATCTAAAAGTCATCATTGGGAATAGAAAATCACCCAAACTGCATAGGTTAAGTTGTTCAGGGAGCTTCACTTCCTCCTCGCTCTATGGAAGTGTGCATATTTCTCATCTACTCTCTCAGCTATCAGTTCCTTGGAGGGAGGCCTGTGACTTACTGTCTGTGTATCTCAGTACAGTTCTGAGCACAACGGCTTATACAATGTCAATATAGAGTCAATATAGAAGTCTTGAATAGCTACAATATATCCTGTTTGTATACTCTTTGCATAAAGACTTTTATTAATGCTCAAGTGATTATACAATGCTTGTGTAACTTCAATCCATTTGTATAGCTAGAAGATTTGGATTGGTAAAGAGAATCATTTTGGTTGCTCCTGAAGACACAGACATGATATATAAAACAACTTATAGGTTCCAGACTCCTTCCTTCAGTGCAAGGCTGAGAACACACTGGATGAGAATGAATCCCAGATTAGAAGGCTGACATCCTGCCTTACAAATAATCTGTTCTGGCCACTAGACAGTGAGAGACAGCAAGGGCCAGTGTCACCCAGAGCACATGCCCTGCCAAGCACCCTCAGTCCACCACACAGACCCAGGAACCTATCAGACTCTTTGCTTTAAGATCAGTTTACTACATATTTTTGTTCTTATGAAGGCAAGCACTTGAATTAATTTATAAATAATTTACTTCCTAGCTGGGAGGTACTTACTATATTGTAAGATAATGTGTTCCGAATGCTGGTGATTTCGAATCCAGAAATGAGAAGTGGTGTGGTCTTGATAGTATTCCACTGACTGTTCCTAGCCAATCTCTGAAATTGCTGAAGGGATGGGAATGCTTCCACACGGTGAAGGGACATCATGACAAAAAGGCAAAATTCTTGTAAACACTGGAAGGACAGGCCTGGGCTGAACCAGGACAGGCCATCTTCCCCTGGATGGGCTCTATGTTTAGAACCAGGGGGCGTGGAGTAACGGGGCAGGGGCAAGCCCTGGAGCATGCATTGAGATCGATGGTTTGACAATACATATTTTTGGTGACCATCTGGGAATTAAATTAACATATTTAAAGTTCAAAAGGGAATAGAAATTCATTACCAGAATGGGAGAGGTCATTTTTTTCCTGGATCACTCCCAAACAGAAAATTGAGAACAGGATTTGTTGCAGTAAAAACCCAAAGGGATTGTTTTTTCCTTCAAGGAAGCCAACAGATGTTTTCATGTTCTTTAGAGCCAACTCTCGGTTAACCATCACTTGGACATTTGATGTTTCAGTTATTTTGCTTTCCTTTTTCTGTTCACAAAGCCTCATAGAAGTGTCTCTCTGGTCAGTGTTTGAGAGATTTTCCTGTTTGGTAGAATATCTCCTACCAGCCGATCAGAGCGAACAATGTTCATTTTCCTGAATATCAGCATTCTCCAGCCTTTATTCTCACCTTCTTACTTTCCTTTTGCCATGATACACTCTCCTTATCTCCTTTACACCAACATATAGATGGGGCCTTGGAGCTTTACCCCTTCCAGAACCCCCTCTATACCAGATTCTTCCCAAGCAACCCCACAAGCACTCCCCTTTGTGTGATACAGCATGGAACAATTTGAAGTTTAGAGCAAGTCAAGGAATTTTAAGTATTAAATAACATGGAACTCTTCATCCACTGAAGTAATTTGTTTTCAAATTGAAAGATTTAAAAAGACAAATTGAAGGATTTGTCAAAGACAAATTGCCATTCAGTTGCAGTAATTGATCAAAAAACTCAGAGTCCCTGGTTGGACCCTGGTTGGATACTTCATAGACTCTGACCACCTAGTGTCAGGCCTTTTTACACCATTATTTAATTTTCTCAAGCCATATGCTAGGGTGGAATTAGCTTCACTATACAGATGATAACATAAAATGTGACTAAGATTAATAGCCCAAGTTCACACAGCTAATGTCATCTGCCAACACTGAAACTCAGGACTGACAACAAGTTTGCCCCATACCTTTACCTCCTCATTCAAGAGAGGACATATGGCAGCTCAACATATTGCTCAACCAAGTTTATTTGAAAGTGGATTATCCTGGTTTTAAGTGACTGTGGATCTTGGGAATCATCCAGTTTACAAGCTCTTGAACTGATGACACAGTGGTGTCAAGTTAGAAGAAAACTTGGAATAAATACAGAAGAATAAAAGGTATAGGAATGTGTCTACACCGGGCTGTGAGCTAATGTGGATTTAACACAACATACAGAAAGGCAGAGCATGGGCTTTTGATGACCTGCAGCATGAATAATTAGGAGCATAATATAGAACTGTGCCCCCCTGACACTGAGCAGCAATGATGAGCTAGGGATGAAAGAACATGCAGATGCAGCTGGCTGACCCTTTGACTGTGCCAGGGGGGAAACTGCTCACCAAAGACGTTACAACTTGAGCTGTCTCTCCTGTGACACCTTCCCAAAAAAACTGACAGTTGAGTTGAGGGAGGAAGCTGAAGACAAGAGCAGTTAAGTACATTTGCTTACGAGCCATGATCAACCAGGGACCAGATCTTTCTGTAGCCTTGTTCAGTTATTTCTTCCTTTATCTGTTCACTTGTTTACATTGTAAACAATCACAAACACCAAATAACAACCATTGGAGACTTTCTCTGCTTATCTGGAGCTCTGACAAAGGATTTACTTTGACTATCTGATTTTGTCTGGACCACCACACAACAGTGCAATATTATTATTCTAATTATGCAGTGTAGAACATCCTTTCTTAAAAAGATCAGGTAATTTGCTCAAGGTTAAATCAAGGACAGAGACAGAAGGAAACTCCTATCCATGGCCCTATGCAGAGCTCTTAACTCTTCCAATGTTTCCAGAAAGGATTCAGAGTATGGTATTATGTAAAAGTTTTTCCTGTCCAGTTGAGATCTTCCACTGGAATCAGTCTCCCACAGATCCAATGGTAACTTAGTGGAAAAGCTGAAACTAGGTTCAGAGTCACATACCACACCATCATCGTGACACCAGGCGCTCATTCTTTTCCCTGACTGTTCAGCAGAGGTCTGTATGATTTACCTCAGGATCTTAGACGTGTAATCCAGGCAGAGTAGGCTTACACTGACTTCTGCTTTCATCTTGAAGTCATATTCAGCTACTCAACAAGTCCCCCCAAAACCCCAACTTTATAACCCAGTAGTGAAAATAGATCTTTACTGAAGGCTGAGAGAAACCAGGCAATCAACCTCCACAGAGCTGAGCTCTTACCATTGCCACCTTTAAAATGTTGGCTCTTCTCTGAAGATTTCTCCAGCTTCTAGCAGATTTTATTTCTTTTCTTTATTCTTGCATGATTCTCTCAGTATAATAATTTGGCTTTATCCTTTGTTCTTTCTTACCATGAAAGCCCTAGAATTGGCTAACATGAGCATGAGTTCTCTCTCTCTCTCTCTCTCTCTCGCTCGCTCGCTCGCTCTCTCTCCCCCTTCTTCTCCCATGCCCCTCCTCCTCTTCCTCCTCTTCTTCCTCTTCCCCATCCACCCAAAGCCTTACCTGTTCCAACAATCACCCTACAGCCTAGCCACCTTCTACCTCCTTACCCCTTACCCCTTTCTTCAAGAGTAGAATGAGGATTCAAGGATATGGTTCCGGACAAGAAATCCACATCTCAGGCCCACAGTACCATGCCCCCAGCCCCTAGACACACCATTTTCTGCCCTAGACACACCCCCTCCTTTGTCTCCAGGGATACCAAGTTTTCAGCAAAATATCTTCAAATAAATATTTTTTGAAGTTACCTGATCACATAAACTAGACTCTGATGTTAAAAACTAAAGAATAAAACAAATGAAAATATTACATCTCAGAAACTAAAAATCCTTTTCTAACTATTGAAACCAAGAAGAAATCAAATCAGAAACTGAGAGCGCTGAAAATCACACCGTGTCGTGGAATCTGTAGAAGACAACTAAAGCAATGCTGGCAGAAACATATTTATATTGTTAAAAGGAAAACATCAGACAAAACCATTTTTAAAAATATTTTTCGTGATACTTTGAGAATTTCAGACAATGTATTCAGATCCCTTCCCCCATCCACTCCCCCACGTTATTAGCCTCCTCTCTCCCCGACACCATGTTCTATATTAATAGTTGTCTTTTTTAAGGCCTACTGAGTTGAATCTGTGTTCCCCAAATGCTCTTGGTGGGTGTGTGAGTATATCATTTGGAGTCTGGTAAACCTACGAGGTGTCACACCAGTAAAGAAAACTACTCTCTCTCTTCCAGCAACACTCAGTTGCTAATAGATCCTCATCTGGGGCTGGGACTTCTTGCCCACCTCCCCCATCCATGCTGGGTTTTTGTACAAAACAATATTAATAATGTTTCTTTGAGCATTCAAAGCTCAATGAATCAGACAACACTCGAATGGAAAGAGATGCAGAGAGCTCCCATCAGCAGCTTGAGCAGCAGGCTTCTAAATACCAATGAAGAAGGAAAATACAGAAAACGATTGCTGCAGCTCAGCTTTGCCTTGTTCCGTGTGATCTAGTGAAAGTCCCAAGATAGAGGTTAATTGGTGTTGTCTGATTGGCTAGGCTTTAATTTTTTGTTTACTGTTTATATACAAATGGATTTTGTTTGCCTACATAGGAACTCAAAACAGTGGCTCCCTCTCAGCCTAATGTCTATCCAATTAATTAATTTAATAAAATAAATAAGAAAGAAAGAAGTACTTCAAAAGGTTAAGAAACGAGCAACAAAAGAACCCAAGCAAAGAGTACATGCAGATAAGAGGGAAAGTTCATTATAAACCCAAAGTACAATAAGACCAATAAATAAATCTGAGAACAGAAAATTCAACAGAAGAGACAGCACATTTTCTAATCTTATCAAACCAAAACTAAGTAAACAAAAACAAATTCACAGGGACAAAGAAAAGGGAACCGATCACAGCTACAAAGGGAATACAGGCAATAATAGAATCAGCTGTAATGAAATAAAAAAAGGAAATGGGAAAGAAATGTGTGATTCTTCAGAATTGACTCCAGAAGAAACAGTGAATATCAAAGAGACTGATTTCCGACACAGACATAAGGATACCTAGTAAAGGGTTACTTCCTAAAACACTTCCATTCATTTTTCAGAATGCTTTTAACTTTTCTATTTAGTTTATTTTTCCATTAAAGCAGTGTCAGCTTTACTAGTTTCACAATGGTGTAGCATAAAATGCAACTGTGAAACCTAGTCTCAGCCTGATTTATTTTCAGGAAGTCATGACCAAAATGTTAAAATCAGTGTGGGGAAAATGGAGATTATTTGAATAAAGATGTGGGGTAAAGTTCAGTCAATGCCTTACTTGCTATATTAAAAATATTTATAACAGAGATCAAATATTTTAATGTAAAATGTCATTAAAATGCTTCAAAGATAGAATGTTTGTATATCAAAGTATGAAATGTTTCCTTACATATAAAACAAACCTAAAAACTAATTTTTAAAATTGAAAAATAGGGCCTGGAGAGATGACTCAGTAGTTAAGAGCCCTAGCTTCTCTTGCAGAGGACCCAGGTTTGACTCCCAACACCCACAGAGCAGCTAATGACCATCTGTAACTCCAGTTCCAGGGGATCCAGAGGCCCTCTTCTGACTTCTGAGGGAATTGCACAATCAAGGTACATTTACATACATGTAGACACATAAAAATAAAAATAATAAATAATATAGTAAAACTGAAAAATTAAAACATAAAAGTTAGCTTCTCCATCTAAAATGTTACCATAAATGAAATATAGAAAGATTACTAATCAGATAAAATATATAAGAGCTAACTTCCTTAATATGTAATTATTAAAAACAATTTTAAAAATCAAATATGCACTCTAAAATAACCAAAGATCGTTCCAAAAGAGAAAATACAAGTGGTTGTTAAGCACATAAGAGATGCTCCTGGTCTCATTCATATAGACTTGCAAATTCAACTATCAAAGACTACTCTTTGCCTGTCAGACTATCTTGATAGCACATGTATTGTGAGTCTGAGGAAGTAAACCTCTGGCATATGTTTGGGGGGTATGTAGATTACCTTGGGATGACAATACACTAGTCACAACAAAATTTGAAATTAATATTTCTTAATCTAGTAAATATACTTGTAGAGTATAGAAAAAGTCAAATATGAAAGTGATACTGATAGTTGATTGCAATGAGATAATACTGGGAATAATTTTTATATCCACCATTAGGGAACTAGTCAAATACAACTTGAAGCACTCAACTATGGAATACGATGTCAGCATTAAAAGAAAACAAAGCAGCTTTATCTTTTGGATATGGAGTAAGATCTCAAATATATTCTTAAGTGAAACCCCTAAAGATAAAACTAACATACTGCATAATTTGCTATTCCACATGATTTCTGGAGTGGAATGGCAAAGTGACTTTCTTTACCCACTATCCCATTTAAAAGCATTTAATGAGAAAGGACTCCTACCCCTGGGGGGAAAAAAGTTAGAAGCTTCCGTAGCTTTTCTGATCATGTAACAAATACACAAAAATTTTGCATCACTTCAGATCACCAATTTCTCAATTAAGAAATTAAAATGCCCAGGTCCATGTCAAAGTTAAAGCTGGCAACTCAAAGTCACTGCTGTGCCCAGGGAAGATGTTGCAAAGATTTTCATGGGGAAATGTGAACATACATTTTTTTCACCCCAGGTAGAGTACCAACAGTAGACCAAAGAAATGATTCCATCTAAGTCTAACTTGGTGAACCAATGAGTTTATTGGGGTTACTTACGGGAGCCTAAGGTGAATGGTTACTTTCAGAAATTTGAGTGAGCTGTTACTTCCAGGTGGTTCAAAGTTAGTTGCATGAATAAAAAGTCCCACTCCAGCACAGGGGATAATTCACAAACGTTGTAGCACTGGAGTTCTCTGAACAATATAATCTAAGATTATATCTAACAAGATTAGTACAGATTTTCCACAATAAAAGTGTCAAATTTTATTGATACTATCCACTAAATTAACAGCATTGTTCACTAAAACATGAACATTGAATATATTTGCCAAAACAAAGGAAATGTTTTTCTGGTAAATTGTCAGAAAAACAAGGACCCCAGTGGTCCTTTCCCCCAGAACTGCCCTTCATCATGGAAATGGCTAAAACATGGAACTTTCCATGTTTTATTTAGCTTGAGCTGATGCTAATAGAATGTTGGCCACAATGGCGCTTGGGACAGGTTCTACCAAAAAAATCTGACATTGTTGAAGGCACAGCCACTCCCAGGAGAACCCTATTATGAAGGGTGTATGTGCTCTAATTGATGTGTTCTTTCACACCCAGGTTAAATTCTTCTAGTTCCAGCTTTAAAGTATTTTTAGTTAGAAAGTTCAGCAAAAGGGAAATGATGATTGCTCTGTTTTGAAAAAAGAAATCAAGCTGAAGCTGTTCTGGAAGCTTCCTCCTTGCTAGCTTGCCCTCATAGTGCCCGAAGATACTATTCAGGCTTCTTGATGAGAATTGCATCAATGGTCTTACTCAGCTGCGGACCCTCTGTGCAACAATACTGACCAGATAGGCAAGATGAGCCCTTTACTATAACGATGGCAAGTCTGTGATGGGGGTAACCTTCTGATTAGATTTGACACTCACTCCACAGGAGGGAATTCACATCTAGTATTGTAAATGCAATCAAAAGCCTGTGGCTGGGGAGGTCATAGGGCCTAGGGGGGAAGCTACTGATATTATTTTGCTAAATAGACATGATGTGCCCATCAAGCTGCTTTCTAAGTAACTATGTTTATTCCCATAGATTGGTGCTGCTGCCAGCTTTGCAATGGTTGTCAATGGTCAGAGATGACTCCAGAGACTTAACCTATCAAAGTACTGAGAATAAGTGACTGTTGAATGCCACGCCATAAATGGGGCTTCTCTGTCACCCCCCTTCAAGGCTAAGTGAACATCACAGAAGAAAGTGCAGAAAGAATGCAAGAACCAGAGTAAAGTGGGGAGGGGGTGGTGGAATGCTGACTGCTGGAGCCTGACATGGCTATCATACTATTGATACACAGCAGCTATGATTACCTGCCCAGAGGGTGACAAAATTGGGCCCAACAATACTCTATCATAAAAGGGACAGGGGGATCATGAAGCCCCAGCCCTCCCTGAGAATTAATGGTTGATGGAGAAGAGAGAGAAATTTTTCTTTAGTGGTGTAGCCACTAGTAAGGTGTCCATGAGCCTGTAAACAAATCCTTCCCCGTGCCCTTGGAAACCACCTAATGAAATTCACTGAATCACAAGCACACACACCAACCAACCCCCAGCCCTCCCCCAAAAAGAAAGATCACGAAAGTAAAAGAGAAGCTAGCTGTGGAAAAGGAAGCGATGAGCAGGAGTAGGATGCTGACAAGAAAAGGTGATGGTGCGAATATGATCAAAATACATTATATGCATATACGAAAATGCCAAAATAACACCCACTATTGTGTACAATTACTATATGCTAATAAAACTACTAAACATAACAAAGTATCATTTATTAAAGACTAGAGCAAATTTTCATAAAAATTAAATGGATGTGCTTGTTCACTTTTGCATAAAGTCTTGGCGGCACATTTGATACTCCAAGATGCCAAACATATACATTCTCTGCTTTTCAGAATTGCTCCATGTCTTGATTTTATGATCATTGATGCTGAGACTGCTGCTTTACATAAATACCATGTCAAAGCAGAAACATGTTTACTTCCATTTCAGAAACTGTCAGAAATTTTGTTCTAATCGCAAGCTAAAGTTCATTTAATGATTTTTATGAGACTCAATAGCTCAAAGAGCAATTTTTTAAATCAAACATTTGAACACAATACAACCTAAATATATACCAATTTGATACTTACATCCTTAAGAATAAAAATAGTAAAAAATTTTGTCTTTGTTTTCTATAATTAAGCCATTATGTTCCTATAAAAGCAGAAAATCGTGTCTGGACAGTAAAAACACTATAGTTCCTAGCAGACAATTATCTCTACTGTGAGCTGAGGTGTTTCAGCAGCGTTTATTGGTGTCAGGTGGTGTGACAACACACAGTCGTGCCTCCAGATCACCTTGGTTTCATTCATTACAAATTTGATTTTTAAAACATTTATTTATTACTGTGCATGCATACCACCTGTCCCACATGGGGAGGAAAAGAACAACCTGTGGGAATCATTTCTCTCCTTCAACCATATAGTCTCAGGGGATCAAACTCGGGTTGCTAGATCTGTTGGTAAGTGCTTTTACCTTTTGATTTATATCTCTGGCTACACATTTGATTTTGAATTACTGTTTGGCTGCTGTGCATTCAGAAACCTTTAACTGTTGCCTTATTTTGTGACCCTTACAGCCAGTTAGGTGACCCTACACTGTGTTATAACCTAGACTTTAAAACTGGTATCTATGCAACATAATGATTAAGAGTATGGACTTTAAAAGAAGAATTGGCTTCAATTACTGGTCTAAACTTACTGTCTCTGGGACCTAGAAAAAGTAACAAAACCTCCCTGAACCTTCCATCTAGAGCTGTTAAGAGGGCCAGTGAGATATCATCTCCAAAACAGTGCCTGGAGTATAATTAACTGCCATCTTTGCCATCGTCTTCTTCAATCCCTTCATCACGACTATTCAACATCTGTTCTCTTGACAGTTTTCTTCTGCATTTAATGTGGTTTCCAGGGTAGTTACTACCCTTTGCTCTTTATTTTTACCTGTAGACAATGACACACCATGATACAAAACAAATACGCCACCAGATCGTTAGGTTTCCCATGGAAGTTCCTTGTCAATGTGAGTCCACAAGGGAGGGAAAGACAAGGTTGGAAATGCAGGAAGCCCAGCCCACTGCATACCTGGAGGTTGAAGCTCTTGCAATAAATACTAAAGCACGTAGATGGAATGTCCCCTATGTCACAACTGAAAACTGCAACATAAATATTTTTGTCAGTTGGCTTTAATCTACAGATGTTTTTAAGGATTTGTTGTTGAAACAGCCAATCCACTCCTGAAGAAATTAAAAAAAAAAAAACCTCTTTTGGCAGTACTCAAAGTGTCAACTAATTACATCCAAATTGCAGCTGAACATTTTGAAATGTATGTATCACCCACGTGAATACTGAGCAAATTTATTAGAAATGGAATTCCCATTGCTGTGAAAGAACATAAATGGCACAGGAATAAACTAAATTAAGTACATTTGTAAAACACCTTGGAAGAGCCCCTCTACCAATAGACAGTATACAGTGGATAAATGATGGGTTTTCTAAAGCTGCACTCAGGGGAGGCACCCTATACAGGAGTCAGAAAACCCCTAGAGAGTTTCACAGAATACATTCTGCGCCCATCTCTGCTACCAACTTTGTGATGCTTCCAAGAGTGCATTTCTCTTTTGTGTAAACTAGGCCCCACCCTATGGGCTTTATCCCTTCTGCAAAATGCTTTTCAAGCCAGATGAGCTTAGTTTGATTCCCAGAATTCACATGATAGATGAGAACCAACTGCCATAACATGTCCTCTGACCTCTATGCACACACACACACAGACACTGTGGTGTGTGTACTAACATACACACACACACACACAAACAAATGGATTAAATGCAGAAAAGAAAAAAAAACAAAAACAAAAACCTAAGAATGAAGAGCTAGAGATGATCCACCCATAGGCAATCATGGTAGCCACGATTCCTCATGAACTCCCAGGGCAGCTTGGCATACTTCATTTGAATGTGTGGTGTTTAAATTAGGTGATCTGACCCTACCATCTTGTCTTCTTTGAATGGGCAGCTCTTCCATCTCTCTTCTATCATTTATTCTAGTATTTTCTACCTCTCTATTTTTTATGTTTTATGCTGAATTATCTCAATGCAAGGCTGCCCAGTGTATGCAGGAATATTCAGCAGCATCCTTGGCCTCTATTCATTAAATTCCAAAATCACTTTCCCCACACCTCTACCCATTGTAACAACCAACAATATCTACAGATATTGCCAGGAGTCCCTAGAAGTGATCATGGAAAATATTCACCTCCATTTGAAAACCATTGTATATTTTATATAAACTGAATATATTTCAAAAGACTGAGAAGTTGGGTGGAGAGATGGCTCAGCAGTTAAGAGCATGCATTGCTCTTTCAGAGGACCTGGATTCAGTTCCCAGCACCTATGTCAGGCAGCTCATAACAGCCTCTAGCTCCAGCTGCAATGGATCAAATGTTCTCTTCTCCACAGGCATGTGCACTCATACACATGCACATCCCCACACACAAACACACACACATGCACACATAAACTAAATAGATAAATCTACAAAATAGTGAAAGGAGCAACAGTATCATCTTACGCTTTTACTATTTAACTTGAGAAAATTGCTGGATCCTTATATTTGCTTCTTTCTATCCATATGTGCTGTTTTTGTCAAAGTATGTGAAGAAAATTCCACACAGATAAGTAGATGGGAAGTGGGAAATGGCCCTTTGAATGGCTGTGGATGTTTTTCTTTAGTACTACCCTAAACTCACCCTGTCCTAGCTGCCTAAGTGCTGCTTTGCCAAATTCAAACTATTCTATCTTGACTTTGGTGGACCGTTTACCTTTTATCCGTGCTTTGGTCATTTGGAAAATAATGGTTTACTAGACTTTGTTGTTCTTTCAAAGCTTGATACATTTCACCAATTGAATTATCATTTTAATATTTAAAAGTCACAGTTGATAACGTCATCCTCAGTCTCATCAGCAGTGCCTGCAGCCCAGGATGTTGTCAAGCTCATGACAGTGGAGAGGAGGTTTTCAATGCTCTGATTTCCACTGAGCTGATTATTGGCAACAAATACTGCCTTGCAATGACAGAATCACTTCTTTAATTTTTGGGAAAATATCTGACAAATGCTCGAATATGAATAACTATCATTTGTCAGTCATACAAGTAAAAAAAAAATACTGTGAAAACAGTTAGTTTGTATATTTTCCACGTCAACCGTTATTCTTCAAATGAATCAGAAGTGGTTTATGTACATTTCCCATTTTGCCTCACAGATTATCTGTTTAATATACACTTTAAATGTATTTGAGGTTTAAGATTATTTTCTCACTATAAGCCCGGGTGGTGAAGAATGCAATATCTGCTGGTGTCAATGCATACCGCTGTCTTCATTCATCTAAACCATTAACCCCCTTGGTGAAAATGTCAGCACAATAGATTAAGACAAAATAATGTCTTGATGTCATTACAAAATATAATCTGGACTTCAGGGACCCCAAGAGGCCCATACACTATGCTTTGAGAACTACATGTCTAAGAAAAGCCACACCCTCCAAACAATTTGAATAATATGAAATTCACCTTCGGACAGATTTGCACATAGCAGACCCGCTTCATCAAACTAGAATTTAGAATATCCTAAGAACTGTAGATAGCTTTCCAGGAACACAACCCTACCACCACCGAGACTGTTAAAAGACTTGGACGTTCTCTTTAACAAGGGTCTCAGAGGTGAGAAATGTTTCTAAAATGCCTTAGTTTTTATTAAAGAAGTTGGCATTTGTGAAGTTTCCTTTATCTTTTTTGAAACAGTTTTCACATTTAGCCTAGACATTCCTGGAGTAATGAGTTTCAAAACCCGTCTGTCAGCACTTCTTTCTGGGATTTGTACCAAAGTTGGTTCCCCCACGCCCCCTCCCCAAACAGTGGATTCCAATTCCAAAGAATTTTGTAAAGAAGTACGCATTCCCTCAATTTCCAATGCAGGGCCTTGCCCACATTGGCGCTCAGTAAATATCTGTTGACCATAAAATTTAATTAATTTACCCTTTCTATAATCTTGATAGTTTTATGATCTGATAACACAGCTTTCAGTTTTCATGCATCTACATTGAAGACCCCATCTACACTGAAGATCTACACTTTTTAGACCCCAAGCATTTGGAGGTAAAAGTAAAACATTTTGTTAAAGAGAGAAGAACTAAGGAACTTCCCTCATTCTGAAGAGGTGATCTTCTCTCTTCCCCAGGCTTTCCCCAGGCCCGCCAGAACAGCTGGCACCCAGTTGCCACTCTATCAGTTACCCACTGAAGAAGTCTCTCCAATCCACCTATGCACTGGAGAGAAGCTGTTAAGGTAATAGCATTTGGAGTTCCCTAAAGAACCAGACAGACCTTGTGTCCAGAAAGGCCTGCTACTCAATAGTCTTCAGCTGAGGCACACAGTATTAAAAAGAAGATGGCATCCAACAGAAAAAATAAGAATCTTGAGAATTGCTAGGATGGGATTGAAGTCCTGGGGTAACAACTTTTTAGAAAGGCGTTCTAGAAATGGAAGATGGATCTGCCAGAAGGAAAACTGAAGATCGAAATTACCAGATGGGTTTAATCGTGTAGAGGGACATTCTAGAAACTCATATGGAGAGTCAGGAATAACTTAAATTTTTGTGGAAAATTGTGAGTGTGTAAATAAGGCAATTAGCATGGCAAAGCTGTGGGCCTTGGATGAAGATCAAAAGCCATGAACTTTCATTTTCATTGATGTCATTTGAGATTAAAAATATGTATGACAGGACTGGAGAGTTGGCTGAGCAGTTAAGAGCACTGGCTGTTCTTGCAGAGGACCCGGATTCCATTCTCAGCATCCACATGGTAGCTAACAACTGTCCTTAACCCCAGTTCCAGGGGAATTCGATGCCCTCTTCTGACCTCCATAGGCATCGCATGACACATGTGCACCCACCCACATGCAGACAATACACTCAGACACATAAAATAATAAATATTTTTTAAATGTGTGAAATTTTAAGTGTATAACTCTACACAGTTTATAATGATAAATAATCCCCTCTGACCAGTTAAACAAGAAATGAAATGTATTCAGAGCATGCCACATGACTTAGCACAGAGCAATGTTTACATGATCCTGTGAATGGCTTCACTATATTTTGATATAGTTGAAAACCGTGAAAGGTTTAGCTTGAGAGGATAGAGCTAGAGAAGCCTTGTAAGTGGTGATGTTCAGAGCTAGCAGCTATAAAGGCCAAGTCCTCATCTAGTAGAGAAAATAAGACAAGAAGCTACAGCTATGGTATAAGTACACACTTCGGAAAATAGTAGTTAAAATCCAAAGAGTCTAAAATGTTCAAAACAGTTCCTGCAAAGTTAGGAATAGGTGTGTTACAGGAGAGTAACTATGATTTCCATTTTAAGCCTTACAGAGCTATAGACAAAGTTCCATACATGTTTTACCTCAAATTACATCAATAAAAGTAAAAGTCGGCATCTTCCAATCTTTTTCCAAGGACCACACCCTGCCATGTGTCCTATCCCTTCATAAACTCTGTCCTTGTGTGGTCCAGGATTTTTACTTTTCACGTAGATGGGTCTGATTGCAAAACCAAACTTTTACTGAAGTGCTTTTGGCAAATCACACTATTTGAATATTTGAATTTGCTTCTCAGACACAGGAAAAACCGTGCCCTTGATTCCAAGGCCCTACTCTTATTAGAATGTACCTGCTACTAGCCTATTTTACCAAAATTTTGTTTTCTTCCGGTTATGGAATTAAAAATTTTGTCTGACTTCTTTTCCAACCTGATCTTCCTGTCACGTCTCTAGCCAGGCTGATCTACTTCTTATGGCTTGATTACATGACTTGGCCAAAGTTAAATTATTTCTCCCTACTTCCAGCTGTTACCTGTCAAATTCCTATTAACAGCTCAAATCCCAGTTCTGTGTGGAACCTGCTGTTGACAATTTGGGTGGAAGGGATTGTTGTTATTCAAGACCATCTGGTTTAACCGCATTTCAACTTCTTTATTGAGAAATACACCATGGATCCTATGTTATGTAAGTTTTCTCATTGTGGTGAAAAAAAACTGACAGAAGCAACTCAAGAAAATGAAGAAAAGAAAGGTTTATTGTGGCTCACAATTTCAAAGGGAACAGTCCATTTTGGTGCGGGAGGCATCATAGAGTTCATCACAGCAGGTATATGTGTCAGAGGTTTCTCAGAATTCAAAGATCTTGACTGGAAGTAGGGCCTGGCTATAGCCCTCAAGGCCTACTCTTAGTGACCTGTACGTACTAGCTAGGCCCCACATCCCAAAGGTTCCACAGCCTCACAAAGCAGCACTACCAGCTAGGGATCAAGTGTTCAAACCCCATGAATTTTTTATGAATGAAGTCCTACCTTGTTTATTGTTTTTCTATCACTGATTTTTTCAGACTTGGCTATGTTGATACACATAGCTATAGTTCATTCAGCACAGTACCTAATTGTCTAAGTATACCATGAGTTATTTATAGTTTTCTATTGTGGCTTGCTATAAGAAGTACTGTTGATATTTTTTATGATGACCAGTACCAGTTCACACTTTCATACATAACTATATACTTGGTGCATGTGTGCATGCTAGTTCTCATAGTGTGCATAGCTTTAAATGAACATATTTCAGTAACATAAACTTCAGATCTAATGTGATGATGGGATTGTCAGTTCTTCCATAATGTTCTCTTCATATTTATTTTATATATACTGAAGCTACATTATTGCATTGCTGACTGGATTAGAGTCACTACATCTTTCTGGTGAATTAAGGTTTTTACACAGAGTGACTCATTTTATTTCTAGCTATGCTGTCTTAAAACAGCTCTTGCTGGTTTATTTTGTTATCTATTTATTGTCTAATTGTCTATACTTTGACTTTTAATCTTGCTCTGTACTTAAGTATTCATTGAATGTGGCTCTTTTAGCAGATTACTTTCTTTTAGATCAGATGAAATAGGTTATAATCAGACATATTATCACTATTTTTTAAATTTTTTGGATTTTTATTTTATGCATATGAGTGTTTTGCCTGCATGTGTGTAAGTGCACCTATGTCATGCAATGCCTGCAGCAGCCGGAAGAGAATGTCAGATCCCCTGGAACCAGAGTTATAGATGGTTGTTAGTAGCCATGTGACTGCTGGGAACAGAACCTCAGTCCTCTGAGCAATTGAAAGAGCAATCAGTGCTCTTAACCACTGAGTCATCTCTCCAGCCCCCATTACCACTATTTTAAAAATCCAAGTTCAGAGTCTCATAATTGAGAGGTTTAACGCCCTGCATTCTTCATTCTTTACCAATCTGTGCAAATTCATTCCTGCTTGTCAAATTCTATTGGCTCTGATTTTTCCATTTTGTTTAACTTTTCTCCTTTTTGTTTCTTCGGAATTTGCTTGTTTTGTAGTTTTACTGTTTAGAGTAGAAATTTTAACATGTGTATTTAATTTTTAAAAGTCTAAATTTAATTGACATTTGTGCTCTGAAGAGTGGAAAAAGCTTATGATGTTTAAATGTTAAATGACACTCCTGACATGTTCTTTCAATCAAGAATTTCATGTTTAATTTGTTTTTAATTCCCAAAATTGAACATTATTATTTTATCCATTGTCTATGTTTAGACACTAGTTCTTTGTTATTATCACTATATTTCTTTGAAAATCTTGTCTTCAGAGATCCATTTCCTTTTTCACAAAGTTTACCGTGTAGATGTAGGAGTTCTTTTAGTGAGGATTTGGTGGTGGAAAATTGTCTATTCCATCCTATTTTTAAATGATATTTTACTGTGTAAACAAGCTTATGGTGAGAGGTTTTTAATCGCTAGAAATTTAAAAATAGCATTCCTGGGGGCTGGGGATATAGCTCAGGAACGCTTGCCTAACATGTACAAGCCCTAAGTTCAATTCTTACAACTGCCAAAAAAATCTATAAATAGCATTCTACTATCTTCTCACCTTCATACTGCAACTGAAAATTCAACTATCACATTAATTCTTTTGGCTTTGATGTAAACCAGTCTTTCTTTGTATCTACTTTTTTTATTTACGTTCTTGTTCTCTAAGTTTCTAACTATAAATTTCCATTTAACATGGCCCAGAGTTTTTATGCTAAAGTCTCAACCATTTTCTTTACAAAATTCTGTTTCTCCTTCATGCTTTGTTGCTTTTCTAGCACCCTGATGGCATTATGTAACATTACCTCATTTAACTATTCCTTCACTTATCTATTTTCATTCCTTTTCAAGTCTTTATGTTTTCTAAGACTATTTTTCTTCAATTATAGTTTGGTAATTCTACTATCTCTGCATTTGGGGTCCTTTTTCTATAGTTTTTTTGGAATTCTTAGTCATGATAGATGGTTTTTCTATACTATTGAATGAATGTGCTTATACTTGGTATGTGTGTATGTGGTGTAGGGGTAATGGAAAGAGAGAGAGAAAAAAGAGAGAGAATATGGTACCAGATGTTCCATGAAACTTTTACACATGTAAATTCAGCTGAGGCCTGGATTTAAAGAGGATTTACATTTGCTTCTGCTGGGTATCTGAGGGCAATACCAATTTAGGACCCCTTAAAATGCTATACAGATAATGGCAATAATGGCCCCAAAACCAGTGTGGTTAGAAGTTCTCAGAGGAAACATGTTTAAATACTTTCCAGCCTTATCTTTTATTTGCATTTCACTACATCAGTTGCTAGTATATTTTACTGCAAGCTATCTTCTGTCCTCTTTGATGTCACTTTAAATTGTAACTATAAAATGAAAAAAATAAACTGAAAAAAAACTAAAGTCTGGTTGAGTATAACAGTGGATTATTTTTTAATGAAACTTTGCTAACATCTGAGGGAACACAATCCAGGGTGATTTGCTTTTCAAGTAAGTTTCAGGGCCTTGCCTGAGGCAACAATAGCAGAATGAATTGATTTCAGAGTGCTTAGGCAGGCTCAAAGTTTGAGCAAGGAAAACATGAAAGTTCCAACTCAACATTAATTATTTACATGGCAGTTAAGATTTAAAGACTTAGAAAGTGAGACGTGGGTGTTCTTGCCAGTGTGAGGGGCAGGATGGAGTCATGAGGGTCTGTGCAAAAGAGGTGGTGAGGCCCCAAATTATGCTGGGTGAAAAACCCCCACTGTAGGACAGGATTGCATGCAGCCTTCCCTGTAACACTGGGAGGAACAGGCCTTGTATGTGCTCTGATATGCACAAAAGATACCTACAACAGGATGTCCAAGAAACTGAAAATATTGGTCCCGTTTGAAAAAGGAACAGGACAGTTTGACCGAGGTGATATATTTTTCCATATGCACCATTTTGAATCTCGAGTTTTAGCCATGAAGATATATTATCTAGTCATGCAAATCGAAATATAAATGGATTCATATAAAGGTAGAGGAAACTCCAGAAGCAGATGAGTGAACGTGCCCCAGCTCAGAGGTGCCACTCTGGCTGCTGCCTACCCACTGCACCTTCCTTTCTTCATCCATAAAATGGAAAGAGCAATACTTCTTCATCTGCTGCTGGGAATTAAGTGAGTTAAGTAATCAGAACCAAGTTTAGCACATTGTAAATTTGTTTTTAATTAGAAGCCTTGTGATACTCACCTTATCTGGATTCTAATCCAGATTGTCCTGCTTATCTTCTGTCTGGGAGATATTCTGCAGGATGTTGAGCCTCTTGTGCTTTGGTTTCTAAATTCTTAAATAGGAAGAACAACCACAACAATTAATCCAATCGTCTCACTGGTGATGCTTGTTAATGTTAGGTAATGGTTAATTATTTAGGGATGCTAACAGTAGTGTTGAGTCTAAATGAGCCTTTCTATTTCAGAGACATGCTAAAATATTTGTGGATAAAAGTATTAGATTTGCTTCAAAATAATAAAGGGAAGAATGTGCGAGGGAGTGCGTGAAACATGGGTGACCGTGAGTTGACAATTGTCACAATTGGGGAACAGGCAGAAGGGGCTCATTGTAAGAGTCTCTCCCCTCTTTTGCATATTACTGCATTTTTTCCTGATAGAAAGTATTGTCCCCCCACCCCAAGAAACTATGGTTAAATGTGAATAAAGCATCTTCCTTAGCAGGTGCAGTGGTGAGGTAATCCCAAGCTTTGGGTCTTTAGCTGCAGAGCTGATGAGGCGATCACGGCTGTAGTCGCCTCATGATTTTTATTGGCCTCAGATAAATGGTCAAGAATAAATGCTGATAGGCTGGGAAGTGGAGCAACCGATACACATGAGGAAAACTATCGCTTTTTAAAAACTTCTAATTAAAATCTTAAGTTTCTGACATTTGGGAAGACAGCAGCTCCCACAGGCTGCAGAAGGCTGCAAAGCTCAGACACCTAGCTTTCATGATGCTCAGCCAGAAACCAAGCTGAATAATAGAGGCTTCTCTGTTGTTAAATGTCAGCAGCCATTTTACCTTCACTCTGAGTTTCAATTTTGAACATCAGTAAAACAGTATCAAACAGGGAGGGTGCTTTCTTCTATCTTTGCAAACATGTTTTTATTAAGATCAAATATCTTATTTTCAACATTTAACCTCGAAGAACCAACAGTGAATTTCAGTGATTGGTGTGTAGCCAGTAGCGTGTCCAGTGGGTACCCAGAGGAGTGGCGATTTGGAAAAGCTGTCTTAAAAAAGTTTTCCTCTTATTTTTGTCCCCTTCCTGCCTCTGTCTCCATGGAGATGAGGTCAGAGGCCACAGGGAGTTCACAGAGCGCCAGCATCTGAGAATGAGAACCCTCACTTTAGAGATTTCAGCTGAAAGCTATAAACTCCTTTACAAAGACCAGCTGAGTCTCTTAGCCTGGGCATCTGGGGTGTTTTTACATTGATAAGTAGTTGGCTTTTTGTTTTTGTCTTTTGGGGTATAAGCAGAAGAAGAGGCGCTACTGGCTAAAAATTACTTTTGTATTTACATTTTAATTTCTTCTGTGAACTAATGGATAAATAATGTATACATATGGAGAAATCTCTTAAGAGTTTGCTTTCAATTTAATAGTTTTGAAGATTTTCTTTACTATTCATATATGAACATAATGTGTTTGGATCCAATCCACCCCCAATCCCTCCCTTACTATTCCCATACCCCGCTTTCCTCCCCTCCCAAGTTCATTCTCTCTTTCTCTCTCTCTCTTTCAACACCCACTGAGTCCAGTTATTGCTGCCTATGTGTGTATGGATGTGGGACCATCTACTGGAGCATGGGTAGCCAGCCTCTCAGAGCCCACGCCTGGGAGAGGGAGAGTTAGTTTTCTGAATTTACTATTTTTAAATGATATTGTATGCGAAGAATTAGACAATTCTCACCGGTTTAATCTCTGTTCTTTTGAGCTGACTTTACCACATATTTGAAAGAAAATATACGTAAGCTTATTCATTGCATACTATCAGGTATAAATCATTTTGTCAATAGAATGTCACCATAGCATAATTCAAAATCATTTGGTTATGAACAACACATCTCAAGATATAGGCAATTGGTACCACTCCATAAAATGTCCCATGAATTTAAGCATAACATACTATTGGTTTCTTTTTTTTCTTGCAGTGTTGCCACTATGTCATAAGTTTTAACTTTTAAATATTTACTTTAGAGGTAGAGATGTAGAACAGTCTAACACAAGATTCTGATATCTATCCCTACCACTGAAAAATAAAGAAAGAAGGAAGGAAGGAAGGAAGGGAGGGAGGGAAAGAAAGAAAAAGAAAGAGAGAGAGAGGAGGGGGGAGGGGAGGAAAAAGAATTAGAAAACAGAAAAGACAGGAGAAGAAAGGAAGAAGGAAAGAGATACTGAGGGAGGGAGGAAGGGTTAATCAGTTTACTTTCTATCACTTGAAAATGTCTGAGAATAATCAATGGTTTATTAATTTTTTTAAAAGAGAAGATGATGTTGGGGATAGGGAGGTGGGTATGGATCTGGGAGCAGATGAGGGGAGGTGCTGGGGTGAATATAATCAAAATTTGTTGTGCAAAATTCCCAAAGAAAATAAAAATATTTATTAATAAAACAAAATGAGAAGTCACTACTTAGATATGCCAAAGTTTTTGATGTTTTGTGTACTGTATCATTTTATTCCCTTATAAATATTTATTAAAACAATATGAAATATAAATTTAGGCTTCTGAAAGCCCTAGCAAGTTCTTATTAAAGTCCTAAAAGAAATCTGTGTTTTCATTTTTAAATTTTATTTTCTTTTTGCCACACATCTTTATGGCTCAGCATTTATAAATTCAGTATTATTCCTGAATACTTTTGCAGAATGTCATCATTTCTCCTACATTAAACATTTATTATGTTTAATCATCAGTCACATGAGTGCTGTGAGTTTCCAGACGTAGTTCGGCAAACATCAGTACCCCAGTATCTCTTGGGGACTGGAAGGTTCTCTTTCCCTCTCTGATCTTTGCTTTTCCTCCTCAGCCTTTCCTCTGCCTGAAGCCCTTTCTCACGTCTGTGCTGAGCCCTCTCTGTCCTGGGTTGAGCTCTCATTCCACTTCCCTCAGAAGCGAAACAGAACATCGTGTTCTGAAGCTGCCCAGCACACATGCCTCAAGATCCTGCCAAGTTCACAGCTGACCAATTGGCCTACTTTAGAGGACTTGCATTTATAAAATTTACAACCTTTATTTCCACCACCCATCCTTACTTTCATCCCCGTGGGCATAGGGAAGACTGTGTTAAATGTACTGATAAATCAAGAGCCCTTTGGTTCTGCTGCAACAAAATGGGCAGGCATTTCTTTTCCCTTCCTTGGCTTACAGCCTTGCCGTTCCCTCCTGAATAAATGGAAAACATCAGTTGACGTGGTGTACAAAGCCATTTGGAAGTGGCTGCCTCTGAATTAATAGCTCATTTCAAAAGAAATACGCCGATGAAATGATACGCTCTTCAATTTGGGGAGCTTTGCATCTTTTAAAGTAATTTCTTTCCAAAAACAGACCCAGGCAAACTGGCCCCCTTCCCATTTAGAAGGACAGAACTTACACTTGCCTTTTCCACTGAGTATGGGATAGGCAGGTTTGGTAGGTGGAACTACTTTGTGTACTCCCAATTGGCATTTGAATTTTCTAAGCTTTTTTTTCTTGTAATAGATTCAAGACCAAGTAAGAAAGGGTGAGAATTTAATAGCGTTAAAAGAAAACAGTGAACGAATTGCTTTCTTGTGGTACTGGTGATTTCTTAAACACTTTTAGTCCTGTTTGTTAGAAAAATAAGTCTGTTAAAGGCAGACTCAGGTTTTTATGAAGCTGATAAAACATAGCACTGTTGCTCAAAGCAAGGATATAAAATTAAAGAGTAAATATCTATTTAGAAGAAAGAAAAATCACAATCTATTGCAAATAATAAAAGGTATCTGGAAAAGAGAGTTACTAATATCATTAGTGTTAACCAATAACTATTGTTTGACTCGTTCATTTTTTAAATCCTTCCTCATCTGGCCTTTCATGGCGCAAACTTCATAATGTAGTTCTGAATAGAGAGAATAGATAATTTTGCCTTTCTCATGGCATAGTAAATACAAATATATTTTGTGTTATTGATGGATTGGAAAAGCTTCAGAATCTGCTGGTCATGGCACAGCCAAAACAGTTTCTTGCTCCAGGGGTGCTTCATTAGAAAAGCCTTTTGATCTCTCTGGGCTGAGCTTCAGCTGCCCCATAGGCCACTGCCTCGGCGACTGGCTCACTCCTGTTGGGTGACCTGGATGGGAGAACAGGGCAGGACACACTTGTGGTGGAACCTGGGTCTGGAGGCCCTTGGCAGAGTAATATAACATCTCCTTCCAAGTCTTCATTAGTGCCAAAGTTGGATTTCAGACACTTGGACAGTCCCCATATGGCACAGCAAGGGAAGCTGGAGGGAGTACTGGGTGCCCACGGGCCATGCTACAGATTCAGGACATCAAGGCTGACCCCTGGGTGAGTAGGCAGTGCGCCATCCACTCAGCTCCACCCCCAAATGGAGGCAAACACATAGGACCAGGGATGGAGGTGGAATGAGAGGCTTCAAATTCTTTGATGTTACATAAATTTCCTCCTCTGTTCAGTGCTGGTCATATAGTGAACATTTCTGAAACTGAGCTTGGAATTGAGTGCTCTAGCCAAAATGACTACTACTTGATCTGAAAAGTTTAAACTCCACATGGCAAAGATTGTATCTGTCTGCTCTATCATCAAATCCTCATCATTTAAACAAATGAGAAGTCTTCCTCTGAATGTTTTTTTCATTGTTGTTGAAAAGAAGACAAAATAAGTTAGCAATGCCTTTTGTTGTCCTGGGTTAGAACAGGCTGGCCCACCGGAAGTCACTGGCTGCTGCTGGATTCATGTCTCCACCAATACCGGAGGTTATTGCTTTTGCATCATCCAAGCCCCCCTGCTTTTTGGGAGGACTATAAAGCATAGTTTAAGCATCATGTCATTCTCTTTCACTTGGCATGCATGCTCCCTTACTGCCCAACTAGTCAAATGTCAAGGCTTTTAGCCTAGGATTCTTCCAGCCAGCCTATAATGCCTGAACTTTTCCAGTGTCAAAAAGCTCCTTAACCTCTTTTAAAACATCAGTTGATGATATTAAGAGAAGACTATTGAAAATAAAAACATGTTGTCTTACTTCTTGAGGATTCTGAGATGTTCCTTTTGACCCGTGAGGAGAAAGCAATGTCATCAGCATGATCACATGTGGGTTATCTGGGGCACCCTCTCTTCTTGAGCAGAGCACAATGTTTCAGATAGTGAGTAGGAATGTCAAGATCTCATGAAACACGGAGACTATTCAGTGCCATGCTGGAAGATATGGTGTATTCTACTCCTTACTAGTGAAGAAATGGACCTTGGAGAGATTAAGTGAATCGCCCAGTTAAAACCATGTGTAGCAGCAATCACAAGAACTATAAGGAAAGCAAAATAACATAACACTATCCCTGGGCCAGAGAGATGGCTCAGTGGGTAAAGGTGCCTGCCACCAAACATGATGACCTTAGTTTGATCTTTAAAACCTACATGGTAGAAGGAGAGAACCGACTCTCACAAGTTGTTCTCTGACCTCCACATGAGCTATAGCTTATGAGTACATACACACACACACACAAATAAATAAACAAAATGTAATGAAACAAAGTCATCCCTCAAAATAAATGTCTTAATTCATTTGGCCTGCTATTTTAAAGAAACACAGATAAGTCCGGCGTGGTAGCACACACCTTTAGTCCCAGCATTCCAGAGGCAGAGGCAGGCAGATCTCTGTGAGTTCAAATGCAGCCTGATCTACATAGTTTCAGGCCAGCAGCTGGGGCTACAAGGAGACCCTGTCTCAAAATACCAAAAACAAACAAACAAAAATAAAACACAGATAGGTAGGAGCCAGATAGATGTCTCAGCTGTTAAGAGCAGTGGCTATTCTTGCAGAAGACCTAGGTTCAGTTCCCAGCACTCACATGGTACCTAACAATCATCTATAACTCTAGTTCCAGGGGATCAGACACCCTCTTCTGACCCCCACAGGCATTGCACAACACAAGTGCACTTAAATACATGAAGGCAATATACTCATACACATAAAATAAAAATGATAAAACATTTTTTTTAATTACAGATAAAAGTTGACTTATAAATAACAGAATTTAATTCTCACAGTTCTGGAAGTTTGAGTCTAGAAAGCCCAAATCAAAATATCAATATATTCAGGTGAAAGCCCATTTCCTGATTCACAGAGGACACCTCACTGTGTCCTCACAGGGTAGGGGAGACAAAGGGTCTCTGTCTGGCCTCTTTTATGAGAGTACTACCCACTACTCATGACAGCTCCAAGTTCGTGAAAAAATCTCCTCTCAGTGGCCTGTCTCCTAATTACCGTATCATTGGAGTGAAGGTTATTTTTTTTTAATTTTGTATATATGAGAGTTTTGCCCACATATATGTATGTGTATACCACTTGTGTACCCGATGCCCTCAGAGGCCAGAAGAGGGTATCAGATGCCCTGGATCTAACAGATGGTTGTTAGCCACCATGTGGGTGCTGGGAATGAAACCTGGGTCCTCTAGGAGAGCAGAAGTGCTCTTACCCACTGAGTCATCTCTCCAGCCCGAAGAGCATGAAGATTATTAACATATAAATTTTAGGAGGACACACACATTTAAACCATGGCATTAGGTTTTGGAACTCTTCTTATCACCTATTTTCATTTTTTCATCATCTTCTGTTTCTAATAACTATGATTAACTATGTCTGAGTAACCCTGGAGAGCTCTGTGTTTTATGACAAGGTGCACTGGGAGATCAAGACAATCAAAAACACTGTCTAGAAGGAACTTGACACTGGCCTGGTGCTAAGCTCCAAGTGGGCACTTGAGGAACACTTACTGAAATATCATGAATACACTGGTCTCCATCTCTAACTGTCCACAGTACTACAAATTCAGCATCTCTATTCCTTTGTTAACTTATTCAATCAACATGTATTAGACCATTGCTCCAAGTAAAGCACTTTTCTCAGAGATGTGTAGGTTGATAAATAGAACATGGGCCAAACTCTCCAGGAGACCAGACAATTCATTAAAGGAGACTTACAGTATAATTGTTTTGACTGCTGTGTAAGCAGTTAACACAAATTAGCAGCCAAACTGTGCATTTATTTTTAGCTCAGTGTTCTGTAGGACAGAAATCTGGATATAGCATAGATAGGTCCTCGGCTTATGATCTCACACCGCTGAAACTGAGGTGTCCAGCAAGCTGCATTTTCAGGTTGAGTTGGGATCACATTCCAAGGTCATGTGATTGGGACAGATTTAGTTCCTTGAAACTACAGGACTGAAGTTCTTTGCTGGTTGTTAGGGAGTATTCTAAGGTCCTAGAAGCTGCCCACATTCCTTGATCTGTGAGCCTCCCCATCCCTATCAAAGCCATCTTAGAATTCTGCTGGTTGCATATAGCTGGACTCTATCATCCCCCAAAGGAAATGATGTATTAGAGGTGGCTGAGACCTATGAGAACTCAGGGAAAGGAAAGAAGCAACTGTGTCTAGTGGAATACTGTTTGTGTATAAGAAGAGGCCAAGTTTAAGCTAATCAGAGAAATGACAGGCTCAAGTGCTTTACCACTACAGTCTAGTTTATCTGCACCAATGCAGCCAAGGACTTGAATGCATGTTGAGTGCATGGAGCATGCCACCTCCAAGGACTCCTATCCTAATCTCCAATGTAGCAAGCATAGTCATAGATCCATGGATAATTACTAAGAAATATTTGGAAGATGGCATAGTGGTACACTCCTGTAATGTCAACAGTCAGCAGACTTAGGGAGAAGGATTGACATGAGTCAGAAGCTAGCCTGGGCTACAGTCTCAAAGCAAAACAGAGAGAGAGAAAAGGAGGAAGGAGAGAGAAAGTGAAAGTAAAAAGGAAGGGAAGGAAGAAGGAAGGAAGGAAGGAAGGAAGGAAGGAAGGAAGGAAGGAAGGAAGGAAGGAGCAGGAAAGAAAAGGTGTGGTGGTGTAAACCTGTAATCTGAACATTAGGAACAGAAAGACTATGAGCTTGAGGCCAGTCTGGGCTACATGAGTTGAGATTCTGCATCAAAATAGAATCAATATCAAAAACTGTGACTGAGTCAATGTTTACCTAATTTGGGATAGTCATAGAATCTTAAACCTCTTAATATGTTCATACTCTGTTTTAATCAGATTTTAAAAAACACAAAATTTGAATTTTTATTTTATTGTTTATATTTTATATGTATGAGTGTAATGCCTATATATGTGTAAGTGTACCTGTGTCATGAAATTCCCACAGAGGTCAGAAGTGGGCATTGGATTCCCTGGAACTGGAATTAGGATGGTTGCTAGTCACCCTGTGGGGGCTGGGAATCAAATCTGAGTCCTCTGCAGGAGCAGCAAGTTCTCTTCACCACTGAACCCTCTCTCCAGGCCAAAATTTGAATTTTGTAAAAAGTTTTGATGCACATATGTGCCCACACACATGCCCATGGAGGAGCTCTGCTAGTCTTCTCTCACTTCAGTTATCTCTGGTCAGATGTAGCATCATTTGGGGCTCTTCAGAAAAAGAAAACCAATAAGAAATTTGAAAAATGATAGGTAGATAATTATATAAATATATAACATATAGAAAGAGATACACAGATGATAGAAAAACAGAGGGTGTATAGGTAAGATAGATAATGCAACTACAAATCTGAAGTCTGAGGCAGCCAAGAAACTCTAACAAACAAGAGTTCATGCTACAGGTTTGAGGCAGATTTCATCTCCAGAAAAAAAAACCTCAGTTTTTACCCTGAAGGCTTTTAAGCTAAGAAGCCACTTTTCCTACAGTACCCTTTTTATATCAAATTAACTAATAGTAAATGTGAATCACGTTCACAAAATATTTTCATAACATGTAGACTAATGTTTGACTAAAAAACTGGGAAACGTAACCTGCCACATTGGAATAGAAAATAAATCATTGAGGGTGTATTAGGCTGATCTTGTACAATATGGACTAGGCAAGCCCCCAGGAGTTTTCCCTCAGCCAGCATCACATAGCACAGGATGACCCAGCTACACCCAATCACCCAGGAATTATGTGAAATAATAAAATGGTTATTGTTTTAAGCCATTAAGATTGGGGTAATTTGTTAGCAACTGTGGTGGCACACGCCTTTAATCCCAGCACTTGGGAGGCAGAGGCAGGGGGATCTCTGTGAGTTCAAGGCCAGCCTGGTCTACATAGTGAGTTCCAGGACAGCTGTTGATATATCACAGTGAAAGATTTATCGTCCTCTTTTTTTTTTTTTTTTTTTTTTTTTTTTTAAAAAAAAAAAAAAAAAAAAAAAAAAAAAAAAAAAAAAACCATTGGAGTAGTTTGTTGAGTTATAAAAGAATTGCAAACACCAGCATATTAAAAAGAGGAATTGACTACCCTGACCCTTGAGTAGAATATGGGGTGGTAGAGCTCTAGAACCTCAAGATTTGAGCCCATCCTCTGTGAGGAAACCACTCACATGATCCACAACCAGGAGTTCAAAGCCCTGCAGGCACCTACTAGATACTCAGTTATCACTTTCCTGCTGTCTCAAAAACACCTGGTTTCTGTTTAGGGATCTAATAAACATGACTCCCTCCTCCCATGAAGAGAACATGACATAGGCTATAATGCCACTGTCTCCCTGGACAGAGGGATTGATCCAAAGGAGGACATGTGACCTCTTGCTGTTAACTGTAGCAGATGTTCTTTCTGCCTTGCTGGGTGGCAGTGAAAAAGCTTCTGGCTCCTAGGATTAGTGGCAGCCAGTGGGTAACCCTGGTGTGAGTCAAACATTACTCCAACAGCCCGGGATGCAGAACAGAGGCTGATGAACCACATCGTCTGCTACCACATCTTTGCCAGAGTCGGCCTCCCATGAAGCTTACATTCTGTTCGCTTTTCCATTCTATGACCCAGCAAATTTCCTTTATTACTGAAATCTACTTAAGTTGAACTTGTGATGAGTTGCATCTGAAAGCCTCTATATATCGAGGCCATACCTAAAGCAGAGACCATTGTTAGGAAGTGTCTACAAAAAGGGATGTGATTCCTGTCAGCTGTGTCAATAGCTGTCTCAATCAGCTAAAGAGGAGATAGATGTGAAAATGCACAGCATATGTGTCCTGACATCACAGCTTCAGACTCGTTAGGAAGGGAAGGTGATAGAAAGTAGAACTGGAAAAGAAATTGAGAGCCCACTATAAATGACGTACTGGTATTGCTTCTTCACATTTATTTACATATTCATATGTTACTTCATTGAATCCCTAAAACCCCTCAGAGGGGCTATTGTAGCCCTCATGGTGTGAAAGCTGAATCTCAAAGAAGAAAATTCCATTGGCTAAAGTCCTGGTACTCAGTCTCAAGCAGGCTTCAAGGCTCAGTTCCACCTGACTCCAATGCCCTGCCTCAACCCTTTGCATTTCAAAAGCAGGCTTCCATATCAGTTCCATTATTACCCCAGTAGAGGGTAGCTAACAGTGAGGATAAAGAAGGAAAGGCACAAAAGATATTCAGAGCACATAAATCCTTGGGGTGAAGATGCGGGGTTGGGAGGGGCAAAAGCCACCCTCAGTCTTACTCTGCTAGCTGCACAGGCCACACCTTGTGGCCTCATATGTTCAACATAGAATCACTTGAGTGCGGGAGCAGAGTTCCTTCTGATCTCCTTTCCCAGTAGACAGAAGTGAGACTGTAAGGGAGTGATGCAGAGGGTATCAAAGATTGAGAGAAAGAATTCAATAATACTTAAGTTTAATTGCTTATAACTTCTTGACCCTAGAGTAAGAGCTACCCACATCTGGGAAAAACAGCCAACCAAAGCTAAATTGAGAAACAAGGGCACCCAGAGATAAATTACAGGATGTGGGCTGCAGCCCCGGGACGTGAACTGTGATAAGTCACGTAGGCATTCTTGTGTAAGTAAGAGATAACAAGAAGCAGTCAGGAAACTGGCACGTACCACTCAGATGGTGACACACATGAAGGGTTGATTTGTTTTGAATCTATTGGTTAAAGTATGCTAGGTGCTTTAAAACTATTGGTTGTGGAAATGCACGGGCTTTGGTGCAACGGCTGTGGAATCCCCATATAATCCTTGCCTGAAGTTGCTTTGGGGTTGATTGCTCCAACCAGACCTCTGTGTCTCGGGAGGACGGTCGACCCCAGCTAGCTGACTTAATAAAGACTTGGCTTGAATTACATCTCTGTGCTCGTGCATTTTGGTTCTCTCAGGAAACCCACGGAGTCACTCGGACCCTAACACTTGGGGGCTCATCCGGGATCCGGGGTGCTCCTGGGGAAACAAAGGACAAACAGAGGCAGAGTCTCTTTGTCCGGACGGGGCAGTGTAATTGGGGGGTCGCTCCCTCATGTCTGCTTAAATCCAGTATAAAGCAAGAGTCGCCATCTCATGTCTGGTCTTGGGTTAGTGATCCCCGAGCGAGGAAGCCGGGGTTGGTAGCCCCGGCCCCCAGGTTAGTGACCCTGGGTGAAGCCCAGGTAACCAACTCTGGCCCTAGGGTCCAAGTGACTCGGCCTTAGGAAGGCAAGCCCGATCGGCAGAAACCTGGAGCCCGAGGAGGAGAAGATCAAGCTCATCACCCTATGGCAATCCGAGTGGACGCCTTTTGGGAGAGTCACGAGACGTCTCGAGGATCCTAAAAGTGAAAGTGGTGAGTGTGGTGCACACCAGAGTGAGAGAAGGACTGTCCGAGCGAGTGCAATCAGATGTGGTGTGTGTGTTTAGTGTCGTTATTGATTGTTATATTGTGCTGTGGTTTGTATTTATATTTCTTTCTGCGCTCTCTAGTTTAAGGTTCTCCTACTCTCTTGATCCCTCCCTTCTGCCACTGAAACTCCCTGCGGGCACGGGTCGGGCAGTTAAGAGCCATTAGGGCACCCACCGCTAAAAGACTCCAGTGACAGGATAAAGGGGTCACAGCTGCAAATCCCAGATAAATTCACGTCCCCCGCAGAAGAAAAAACTGTGCAACAACAGGCACCCATTCACAAGCACACACACTGGTCATCGTATTTGGAGTGGCATCTTTACTCTTTACCTTCTGCCCTTTTCCTTTCTTATAATCTCCACATGGGCCAGACTCAGGCTACTCCTAAAGGTTTGATTTTTTCTCATTTCCTGGAAGTGAAGAAACGGGCCTTGAATATGGGCCTTGGCATCAAGAAAGGTAAGTTTGATACCCTCTGCTCAGCTGGATGGCCCTCCTTTGGAGTAGGCTGGCCAGTCCAGGGGTCTCTTTCCCTGGACCTTATCAGCAAGGTCAAGGCTATTATCACCCAGCCGGACCCTGAGGGCCACCCTGACCAACTTCCCTATATCCTTGTTTGGGAAAATATGGCCAAGAATCGTCCGTCCTGGCTGAGGCCCTTTTTGGTGGGGAAACCTCACACCGACCCACCGAAGACCTCTGTCCTGGTCACCCAGGGAGGTTTAAAGCCCTCCGGTCACAAGGGTGGAATTCCTAGTGCACCGCCAGTCCTCCCTGATAGTTCCTACCTCTAACCCCCTTGCCTCCCGAGCAACCACCCCCCATATGCGGCTCCATGAGAGAAAGGGAGTGAGGCGGCTGAGAGAGAGGAGGATGGGGCTGTGGAGCCCCACAGGGACCAGGTGGCTGCCCCTTCCCCAGACTCCTCAATGGGGGAAGGCAGGCAACTTGGAGGGGCAGGAGGGATGCAATTAAGGTCTCAAGGGACCAGGGAACGAGAGGGGGAGGCTCCATCTTCCACCTCGGAAGGAGCAGTGCCTATCTTGCCAGTACGGGCAATCAGCATGGACGGTCCAGATGGAGCTCAACAATATCAGTATTGGCCCTTTTCCTCCAGTGATCTCTATAATTGGAGGACTCAGAACCCTCCCTTTTTGGAGGACCCTAAGTGTCTTATAGGTTTGGTAGAGTCCATTATGTTCATCCATTGTCCCACGTGGGACAATTGCCAGCAGTTGCTCCGCACCCTCTTCACAATGGAAGAGCGAGAGCACATCCTCAATGAAGCCAGGAAGAATGTCCTCAGAGAGAATGGAAGGCCCACTACCCTCCAGCCCGCCATCAAAGAGGCGTTCCCACTCACACGCCCGAATTGGGATTTCAGGACTACAGAATGTAGGGAGTGTCTCTGGGTCTACCGCCAGACTCTAATGACCGGTCTCCAGGCGGCCGCCAGACGGCCCACTAACCTGGCTAAGGTAAAAACTATTGTTCAGGGGGAAACTGAAAGCCCAGCCACATATCTGGAAAGGCTGTTTGATGCTTACAGGCAGTACACCACTATAAACTCAGAGGCAGAGGAACATAGATCAGCTGTGGTTCTCTCATTTATCAACCAGGCAGCCCCCGATATCCGGAGAAAACTCCATAAATGGGACGATCTGGGAGAAATCTCTATCAGGGAAATGTTGCAGCAAGCAGAGAAGGCCTTCAATGTTAGGGAAACTCCGGAAGACAGAGAGGAGAGGCTAAGGAAGGAAGAATGGGAGATGCAGGACAAAAATAGGGAAGAGGACAGAAAATTCCAGAGACGGGAGAAGAAGAAACATAGGGAGGAGATGGCCAGGATATTCTTGGCTGGGGTAAAAGAGAACCCTGAGTCACCCCGAAGAACGGGACCCCATCAACCTCGATTGGGACGAGATCAATGTGCCCTGTGTAAAGGATATGGACATTGAAAAAAAGAATGTCCACAGAGAAGAAAACAAGGAAGAGGAGGGAACCCTGTTAAGACCCTGCACCTAGGAGAGGAGAATTGACGGGAACAGGGCTTGGCACCCCTCCCCGAGTCTTGGGTAACTCTGTGTGTGGATGGGACTCCCATTGGGTTCGTGGTAGATACTGGGGCACAATATTCAGTTCTCAACCAAGCTCACGGCCCCCTGAACCCAGGACGCACAAACATAGTCCAGGGAGCAACATGGTCCAAGAGATATGCCTGGACCACGAACAGAAAAGTGGACATGGGGAGGCATCAGGTCTCCCACTCCTTCCTGGTCATGCTGGGCAGGGACCTACTCACCAAGGTCAGGGCACGTATCCATTTTAAACCCAAGGGGATAAAGATCATGGACTCAGAAGGGCAGCCTCTACAGCCGGTGCATGTGCTGTCTCTATCCCTGGCCAATGAATACCACCTGTTTCAGGCGGATCAAGAAAAGGGGGCCAGGGAGAAATGGACTCCTGGTTGCAGAGGTTCCCTTCCGCATGGGCCGAAACCGGGGGAATTGGCCTCGCCAAGCATCTGCCCCCGGTTGTTGTCCAACTCAAAGCCAAGGCCCTACCCATCGGGTTCGGCAATATCCGATGCCAGAAGAGGCTAGAAAAGGGATAGCACCCCATATCCACAGGCTGATAGAGGCAGGAATCCTTAAACCCTACCGATCAACATGGAATACGCCCCTGCTTCCAGTAAAAAAGCCTGGTAGTGGAGATTTCCGGCCGGTACAGGACTTGAGGAAGGTCAATGAAAGGGTAGAGGACATTCACCCTACGGTGCCTAATCCTTACACTCTCCTCAGTCACCTGCCACCATCCCATGTGTGATATACGACCCTGGATCTGAAAGATGCTTTCTTTAGTGTTCCCCTCTCTGAAGCCAGTCAGCCCTTGTTTGCCTTTGAGTGGCAGGAGCCAGGAGGAGGAAGAACAGGGCAGCTTACCTGGACTAGATTGCCACAGGGCTTCAAAAACTCTCCCACCTTGTTTAATGAAGCCCTAAGCCGGGACCTGGAGCCCTTTCACAGGAGCCATCCCCACGTGACACTGCTGCAGTATGTGGATGACCTGTTGCTGGCCACAGAAACCCGTGAGGAGTGCGAAGAAGCCATGGGGAGCCTGCTGGCTGACCTAGGCAGACTGGGATATTGAGCCAGTGCTAAGAAAGCCCACATCTGTCAGAGGTCAGTAGTCTACCTGGGGTACAGGATATCGGATGGAGCCAGGTGGCTAACACAAGCCATGGAGCAAACTATCCTGACTATTCCCACACCCTCCTCACCCCGGGGAGTGAGGGAATTTCTTGGCTCAGCCGGGTTCTGCAGGCTCTGGATCCCAGGGTACGCAGAAATAGCCCATCCACTATATGAGGCTACTAAGGAAGGGCCGGGCTGGAAATGGAGTCAGGAACAACAAGAGGCTTTTGACAGACTAAAAGAAGCCCTCCTCCAGGCCCCTGCCCTATCTCTGCCAGACCCAGAAAAACCCTTCATCCTGTTTGTAGATGAAAAGAAGGGAGTGGCTAAAGGAGTCCTGGCTCAGCAGCTGGGCCCATGGAAGAGACCTGTGGCCTACTTGTCTAAATAGCTGGACCCAGTAGCCTCTGGGTGACCACCTTGTCTGTGCATCCTGGCAGCCATCTCCCTACTAGTAAAAGAAGCAGACAAGCTGACTTTTGGCCAGAACCTGAGGGTGACAGCCCCACATACCATAGAGGGGATTCTCAGGCACCCTCTAGGAAAGTGGATGACGAATGCTAGACTCACCCACTACCAAGGGCTCCTGCTAGACTCTCCACGAATTGACTTCTCTGACCCAGTGGCCCTGAACCCTGCCACCCTCCTGCCAGACCCAGACCTGTTGGCCCCCCTCCATAACTGTAGAGACATTCTCTCCGAGATCATCCTGGTGCGAGCAGACCTAAAAGACACACCGTTGCCAAACTGTGAACTAAATTGGTACACAGATGGGAGCAGCTTTGTGCAGGAGGGGGTCAGAAGAGCTGGGGCAGCAGTGGTGACCCACACAAGGGAAGTTATCTGGAGTGCAGCTCTGCCCCCTGGAACCTCAGCCCAGAAAGCAGAACTTATTGCTCTCGCTGAGGCTTTAGAAAGAGCAGAGGGCAAATGGGCCAACATCTACACAGATAGCAGGTATGCCTTTGGCACTGTCCATGTTCACGGCGCTATCTACCGAGAAAGAGGATTCCATTCCGCGGAAGGAAAGGAACTAAAAAATTTACAAGAAGTCCAAAGGTTGCTAGCCGCTGTTGAAAAACCAAAAGCAGTGGCAGTTATACATGTGCGGGGCCACCAATCAAAGAAGACTCCTGAAGCCATTGGCAATGACCTTGCTGATGCGGAAGCTAGGAGAGCGGCCCTCTCAGACTCCATTATACTTGCAGCTCTTGAGGTACCCATACCTGAACTGCCCGCCCTGCCTCCCAGACCTGACTATTCCCCTCAGGACCTTGAGTGGATTAGAAAGCGAGTCCTGGGGAAGAAGCTTGGGGAGGGAGGTTGGAGTAGGGACCAGGAAGGTAGATTGATCCTGCTAGAAGCACTAGGGCAGTACATGCTTGCTAATCTGCACAAGTCCACCCATCTAAGCTGGAAAAAGTTGCTCAGCCTTTTTCAGTCTGCACAGTTGGTGTTTCCTCACCAGAGCGAGGCAGCTTGTCAGATCATGAGGGAATGCAATAGCTGTGCCATGCTAAGACCAGCCCCAAAGGGGGTGCACCCAGCAGGTACTCGAGAAAGGGGGAGGGCTCCAGGGAGAAATTGGGAAATAGACTTCACTGAAGTAAAACCAGGAAAGTATGGGTATAAGTATTTGCTGGTTATGGTGGACACCTTTTCAGGGTGGGTAGAGGCTTTTCCAACCAAGCATGAGACCAGCCAGGTAGTAGCAAAAAGAATAATAGAGGAGATAGTCCCCAGATATGGGATCCCTGAGGTCATAGGTTCCCATAATGGCCCGGCTTTCATTAGTAGAGTCCTGCAAGGACTGGCCCAAGCTTTGGGGACAGACTGGAAATTACATTGTGCTTACAACCCACAAAGCTCTGGGCAGGTAGAGAGAATGAATCGGACCTTGAAGGAGACCCTCTCTAAATTGGTAATGGAGACTGGCAGTGACTGGGTGACCCTCCTTCCCTTAGCTGTCTTCCACACTCGGAACTCCCCCTATGTGCATGGATTAACTCCATTTGAGATAATGTATGGGGCCCCTCCACCCATAACCCGGCGAGTACAGCTCCCTAGTGTGGAGGACCTGGCTGCCGACTATTTAAATGTGTTGCAAGCTCTTGCCAAGGTACAGCAAGAAATTTGGCCCCTGATCAGAGCATATCACAAGGGTGGGAGAATTCCAAGCACAGAACATGGCATAGTCTCAGGGGATATGGTCTGGGTCAAAAGACACAAAGTGAGGACTCTCGAACCCAGATGGAAGGGACCTTATGTTGTGCTATTTACCACCCCCACTGCTCTCAAGGTTGACAGTATCGCTCCCTGGGTCCATCACACCCAAGCTTGGAAGGCCTTGCCTCTCAAACACCCAGGACCCCATGTGGAGGAGTGGGAGGTGCGGCAAAATCCTGCTAATCCCTTAAAGCTATACCTGAGCCGAAAATGAAGGGATTCCTGCTGATGGGCTCATTGTTATGGACCCTCTCGAGAGCAGCAGCATCAGCGAGAGCCCGGAATGTCAACCCCCACCAACCGGTACGTCAGACATGGATCCTGTGAAGCAGTGACGCCTATGAGGAATGGAACTGCACCTCTCATACGGCCCCATTGTGGACATGGTGGCCAGATATGTATATTGACTTAGAACTTGTACTGGGACAATTTTATCGCCTCCCCCGGAAAAACCACCAGGAACAGCATTATATGAGAAAAAGGGCTTTGATTGACTCGTCATCCACAGTCAACCGCCAAGCTTTGCGGGAAAACGGGTTCTTTGCTTGTCCAGGTTTTCAGACAGGCTGGTGGAGGCGTAATTGCGAGGGTGCTGATAGACTCTATTGTGCTGAATGGAATTGTGTGAAGGTTAATGATGGGCAGTGGAAATGGAAAGTTTCTCCTGACCTGATTGATATGAGGTTTACTACTCCATATAACCAATGGACAGTATCTCCACTGGCCAACCAGGTTAAAATCACCTTTACCTCAAAGGGAAAAAATGATAAAAGGTGGACAAATGGGCTGACGTGGGGCCTGATGCCCTACCAGACGCCATGGAGGGGGGCCCTGTTCCAGATCTTCCTCCAGGTCAAGGCAGTGGTTAGGTCACCAGTAGGGCCTAACCCGGTGTTAAATACCCCTTGTCTGAGGCCCCGACCTCCCCCACCTGGGTCCCCTAGGTCCACCCTCAAGCCATCGGGCACCGCAGCGACATCAGCAGCCTCAGCCACGGGAAGGCCAGGGATGGCTGCAAAACCGCTGACTTCCAGAAACCCTATGTGGGAGATGGTGCAAGCTGTAGTAGAAACCCTTAATCATACCACTCCCTCTCTTACTGACCCCTGTTGGCTGTGCTACCCAGGATCCCCACCCTTTTATGAGGCTATCGGGATAAATAGTTCCTACACTCTCAACAACTCTCATCCCACCTATTGGGACGGGAGACCATGGGGACTTACTATTGCCCAGGTCTCAGCCTCTGGCACGTGTGTGGGCACAGTTCCAACATCCCAGAGCCAGTTATGCTCCTCATGCAATAACACCCCATGGGAGCAGGGGAAGTGGATTATACCCACCTCAGGCTGGTGGCTCTGTTCAAAAACGGGCCTCACCCCAGCCCTATCCACCTCTGTATTTAATGGTGTTTAAGGCTAATAATGAGTTTTGTGTGCTTGTGGCCATTCTGCCCCATCTTTCATACCACTCTCACGAATCCCTTCTCTCCTATTGGGAGGAAAAATGGAGTCCTCTCTGGAAAAAAAGGGAGCCCATCACTCCCCTAACCATTGGAACCCTCTTCTCCATGGGGTTGGCCGGATCAGGGACAGGAATCGCAGCCCTCGTAACATGAGAACAGGGGCTCACGGCCCTAAGGCTGGCCATCGACAGGGACTTAGAACAGCTCTGGCAGACGATGTCGGACCTGGAGCAATCTCTCACTTCCTTGTCAGAGGTGGTGCTGCAAAACAGAAGAGGCTTGGAGCTCCTGTTTTTAAAGGAAGGCAGGCTATGCTCAGCTTTGAAAGAAGAATGTTTTTCTATGTAGACAAGACAGGGGCAGTCAGGGAATCCTTGACCAAGTTAAAGAAGGACCTGGAGAGGAGGTGCAAGGAGTATGAAAATAATGAAGGCTGGTTTGAGTCTTGGTTTAGGCATAAACCATGGTTTACAACCCTCCTCTCAGCCGTCACAGGGCCACTAGTCATCTTACTGTTATTAGTCACAGTTGGTCCATTCATAATAAATAGGCTGCTTAGGTTTGTTCAGGAGAAATTTGACACTGTCCAACTCTTGGTCCTTGGCCAAAAATATCAAGCCTTAGATACTGCTGAAGATTCCTCAGTCTGATCAAGAAAAGGGGGGAAATGTAAGGGAGTGATGCAGAGGGTATCAAAGACTGAGAAAGAATTTAATAATACTTAAGTTTAATTGCTTAAAACTTCTTGACCCTAGAGTAAGAGCCACCCAGTTCTGGGAAAAACAGCCAACCAAAGCTAAATTGAGAAACAAGGGCGCCCAGAGATAAATTACAGGATGTGGGCTGCAGCCCCAGGACGTGACCCATGATAAGTCACGTAGGCATTCTTGTGTAAGTAAGAGATAACAAGAAGCAGTCAGGAAACTGGCACATACCACTCAGATGGTGACACACATGAAGGGTTGATTTGTTTTGAATCTATTGGTTAAAGTACGCTAGGTGCTTTAAAACTATTGGTTGTGGAAATGCACGGGCTTTGGTGCAACGGCTGTGGAATCCCCATATAATCCTTGCCTGAAGTTGCTTTGGGGTTGATTGCTCCAATCAGACCTCTGTGTCTCGGGAGGACGGTCGACCCCAGCTAGCTGGCTTAATAAAGACTTGGCTTGAATTACATCTCTGTGCTCGTGCATTTTGGTTCTCTCAGGAAACCCACGGAGTCACTCGGACCCTAACAAGACTAAAGGTTCTAAAGCCATGCAGCTGAATGCAAGACATAAATGGAAACCAGAGCCAGCCTTGGCTCCACCTCACTGCTCTACAACATGGAGTGCTGCTAAGATTTTGGAAGGGTGATGCCCACATACTGAGTTGGGTCATTTAATCATTAACAGGCTTTCATTTATTTACCTGATGAGTATAGGGTAATAGTAGCACCTCTCATGCATAGAAATCAGTGGGAGCATAGTGAGCGATGAGCGTTAACCACACTGACTAGCTCATACTTGTGCCTCTATGGCACTGATGGGTATCTTTCCCAGCCCTATTGTGAGTGCCTTTCAGGAGTCTTTTCCACTCTAGGCACCTCCAATGGGATCTGAATTACAGTTTGTCAGTGACCTGCTCTAGATAAGAGTTCTAAGTACTACACCATAAAGTGATAGAGAAGATAAGATGTGGATCTTAATTTCCATCTTAATTTATCTAACCTTTGGTCTTCATTTGACTCTTCTTCATTTAGTGAAAAAAAAAGGGAGGAGAAGGAAGTTTCTAGATTTTTCTTTGTTGTCCCATTGTGGAAATCTGTCACCAAGAAAGAGTGTGAGGCCCTTATTCAGTAGTGACTTATTACTATTGCTTACCCAATGACATTTGCTTTTAAAGGTATTTGAAATTCCACCATGTCAAGACCCAAACTATGCTCTCTAATGAAAGGGTTTAGGTGTCAGTCAAGAGTGGGACACAAGCTGGAGAGATGGCTCAGCATATAAGACTACTTACTATTCTTCCAGGGGACCTGGGTTCAGTTCCCAGTACCCACATGGTGGCTCACAGCTGTTCTTAACTCTGGTTCCAGGGATCCAACTCTGGCCTCTGCAAGCACTGCACACACAGATGCAGTTGCACACACATGCAGGCAAAAGACCATACATAGAATACAAATATATGCATCTTTAAAAAAAAATTTTTTTAATGAGTGGGATGTAATAGCTTTTGGTTTGGTTTTGCTGGTGTGGGGTCAGGGAGGAGGAGAGAAAATGGAAGAGGCCTAGGTCCTTTTCCAAGTCCAGGTTCTGCCTTCTAAGCCGGAAGTGAACTCACCAGGTAGGTAGGGGGTTGGGGAGAAGGGGTGTTGGATTCTTCCCCTGACTTCCTGAGACATCCTGGCTGGAGTAGAAACTGCCATCATTAGAACCAAGAGATGGGATAGGAGACAGATCCATTAAGAACCAAACCCTTTACTGAGGATGGAAAAATGTTCAACAAACCAGAATAGGACAGAAGCAACCTGTAAGCAACCTCAGGAGTGAGAGGGAGCCCAGAGCTCACATCTCTTTTCTCTTAGCTGCTAATCTCTGTGGTGGGTGAGGACAGATTCATGGCTGACACTCTCTACCACTACTGCCTACTCTTGCTACTCTCAGAATTGGGGTTAATAGTCTTACCAAAGATGCTGAGGGATAGAGCAGGTGGACATGACAATGGCCAATGTCACCTAGAGTTCCTGGAACTCTAGAAGAGCACCAGATCAGGTGAGATCCCAGCTCACTCTTCTATGATGATGTGAGGAGGAAAGGCTTCCTCAGGAAATTGACATTCAGGTAGTATGGTTCCTACACTAGAAAGCAACAGACCACTGAGGATAAGTGTGGGTTGTGGCAGAAAAAGCAGGGCAACAGCTGGTGTCTTTCTGATTAGGAGGGACTTCAGGATCTCGGGGCTCACTACAAAGCTTATATGCAGTATGTTCTCTCCACAGCCTTTATAGACACCTGTCTTCATACAGATCAGTCTCTGGCTTTTCAAACATATATGGAATCTGCTGTATAAATATGTGACTTACTGTTCCCAACTGAAGTTCTTCATTCCATCAACGAGTGGATATAAGATACCCTGACTCTCCAATGGGGATCTACAGAATTATTGTGAACTTCAAAGGAGATTCCTGGTCTTGAGAAGGTTACATCCTCATCCTCATTGACAGTACCATGTGCTTCAATGACTGGTTTGGGAATGATTTGCCACCTCTTTCACAACCAGAAAGGATTTGTTGTTGTCTTCTGCTAAATATTGAGCAAAATATGTCATTAAACATGTCTGTTAAAGTCTTCTTTTAAAATACTCTTCACTTTATGTGGTGGTTTGAATGAAATGTCCCCTATAAGCTCCAAGTATGTGAACATTTGGTCACTTAGTAGCCCTGTTTTCAATGGTTCAGGAGGTATGTGGCCATGCTGGACGAAGCAGGTCACTGGGGGGCGGGCTTAGAGAGTATATGGCTCGTCCACCTCCAGTTTGTCTCTCTCTGCTTTCTGTGCCTGCTTAAAGATGTGAGCACTCAGTTTTTGCTCCAGCTGCCTCATGCCATGCCTCCCCCATATCCCTTTGGAACTATAAACCCAATAAACTCTCCCTTCTTTAAGTTGCCTTGGTCATGGTATTTTATCACAGCAGCAGAGAACTAACACACGACACACAACACACACACACACACACACACACACACATACACATAAATTTGGGAAAATAGTACCTACTAGTAAGATGTACCTAATTAAAGACTTTCCTCATATATTAAAAAAGTTGGCCCCAGACTGTTAGCTGACAAAAGTTCAAGGTCAAAGGCCCATTGCATTACTTTGTTTCATTTTCATTCCATTGAAGCAAGCTTACCATCAGATAATATTTAGTAATATTTACAATATAACGGGCGTTTTTCTTTTTCTTTATGTGTCTTATTGTATGCATTTTTTTTCTTTTGTTTGGTTTTTGAGGCAGGATCTCACACTGTAGCCAGACTGTCTTGTAACTCACTATGTAACTCCCAGAAGGCTTTGGGCTTGTGGCAATCCTCCTGCCTCAGTCTCCCTGGATAACATGTTTATAGGCATGAGCCACTACACTGGGCTCTTGTATAATTTCTTTAATTTACAAAAAATATACAGCAAAACGTTTAAAATCGAAATGTAAAATGCAAAAGTACCCTCATTAGCCCATAGACAGATGTGATTAAAATTTGAATGTTCAGGGCTGGAGAGATGGCTCTGTGATTAAGAACACTGACTGTGCTTGCAGAAGACCCGGGTTCAAATTCCAGCACCCACATGGCAGCTAACAACTGTCTGTAACTCCAGTTCCTGGGAATCTGACAGCCTCTCCTGTCGTCCATAGGCATTGCTTGATATGGGTGCACTTACCTACATGCAGGCAATACACGCATACACATAAAATAAAAATAATAAATATGTTTTTTATTTGAAACAGGAAAAAAATAGGTATGCTGCAATCAATAATGTTAATTTACGGTTACTTTTTCCTTTTCCCTATAAATATTAAAGCAGTCAAAACAAATATATATGAAACACAAATGAAATGATGCCATCCTCAAATGTCCTCCCTCCCTCTCATCTCTGTCCTCCTCATCAACACTATGCAAGTCTTTTCTCCTTCATTGATAAAACACCTGACAAAAGCACTTAGGAAGGAAGGTTTTATTTTGGCTCACGGTTTTAAGGTACAGTCAGTCCATCGTGTTGGGTAAGTCCTGGCAGTGGGTGTGAGACAGCCAGTCACAATAAGTGCTGCTGAATAACTGCTGATAAGCTCCCTTTCTCCTTCTTATTCAGTTCAGGATCCCCAGACCATAGAATGGTGCTGCCAACATTCAGAGTGGGTTTTTTTTCTTCAGTTGAATATCCTCACAGACATAACCAAAGGTGTATCACCTAGGTGATTCTAAGTCCAGTTAAGTGGACAATGAAGATTAGCCATCACAATCCCCCAGAGAAACAGCTGTCCTTAGCATCTGCCTGAGAAATCTGTTTGCAGAAGACAGTCCATTCCTATTTGCAGCAAGCAGGCTTCAGCTCCTTAGAGCTGAGACAGTTTGCCTATGGAAGCAAAGACAACTCACTTCATCTCTTGTTCTTGTTTACTGTCTATTGCTGTGATTAAACATGACAACTCAAGGCAGCTTGAGGAGGAAAGGGTTTATTTCATTTTACAATTTCAAGGTCACAGTCCATCTATGTCACTAAATTTCCCCTTTCCTGCTGGGACACCTGCCCTCACTCAGGATCTCGAGGTCCTGACATGGACTGACAAACTGATATAAGACGTTCTATTTGGATTTTGCACAGTTTATATGACATCCAGGAAAGGAAGCAACTTACAAAGACATGGGTTCTCATAGGCTTATTACTGAAATGCCTGCCACCAGCTTGTTCCACCCCGTGGTCTCCAGCTTTTCAAGCCCTGTAGGCACCATCTCTCTGACTTCATCTTGCCCCAAGGAACCCCTGAAATGACAGGCAAGAGTCTGCATGTTTATTCGCTGTGCTCTGTTCCAAAAATGGCAGACCCCAACCTTATCTAAAGGAATGTTGGCAACTGATTGCTGCTTGATGAGGAAGAGCTGATTTTCCTAAAACAAGGGACTCTAGATAGGCTGACTGGATTCAGAGGATGGACTTGCACTGGGGAATGGCTGGGGACACTGACAACACAGTGGACAGTAACAGGGATGACAGAGTATATGGGCTACAGTGGGGGTGGGGTGGGGGGAGGCTATGGGAGGGTGCCATTTATGATGCGAGTATAAAGGTGAATAAGTTTATCCCCTAAAAAAAAAAAAAAAAAGTGAATAAGATCATTTGGGATATTCTGTATGAAATACACAAAAAGCATCTATAAATAAAAAATAATTAAAAAAAACAAAGAAAAACAAAGAATGGCAACCACCCCATTTAAAAGTCCACATCCAAACATAAATCCTGTGGTCCAACAGCCACACAAAATGGCAAGGGAGCTGCCTCCTGGTTTTCCCAGCTTATATATCCACAGCCCCTCCCCTTAATTGGGTTAACCCCTGCAGAGCATGGGAAGGAGGTGGGACGATGAATTGTCATCATAGGGTCAGAGGAACTGCTGAGTCACACCATCCCTGAGGGTAGTCATGGCAGGAACTCAAGGCAGGAACTAAAGCAGAGACCACCACTGAGGAATGTTGCTTACTGGCTTGTTTCTTCTGGCTTGCTCAGCTACCTTTCTTATACAGCCAAGGACTACCTGCCTAGGGATGGGATTGCCCACAGTAGGCTGGGCCTTCTTACATTAATTATCATCAAGAAATGCCTCACAGGTGTACCCACAGACAAATCTGAGAGAGGAAATTCTTCTGTTGAGGTTCCTTCTTCTCAGGTGACAAGCCTTGTGTCAAGTTGACAAAAACTAACCAGTACACCCTTCTAACGTCTCTACAAAAAATGAGAAGCCCTCAGAACATGATGATGACACACTATCCCTACCTTTCATATTTTTCAAAGTAAAACAACAGTGGGCTCTAAGGCAAATTTCAAAATGCCCATTAGTTTCTGATTCTCCCCAGGATGACTGCTTCCCTGTTTTCAGGAAATAATAAATATAAAATTCTTTTTATAGAGATTCTACATATTTATTATTGAATCAATCAATTCACTCATATAGAGCAAATAAAAAGTAAAGCAGATTCCTAATTTAAATACAATCAAATCTCCAGGTTAAAAACTTGCAGCTCCGTCTTGCAGGACCAATGGATGACCATGATTCAGCTTAAGCAGTCAGTCATGCCATCTTCTGTGAATCTTCACAGACCCAGCTTGGTTCTCTTCCAGAGTTCTCTTGGAGTTGTACCTAGGATAGATATAGATGTGGTCTGAACTGTTACTTACGGATCATACACAGAAGCTCTTGCACAGGGCCAGCAACATGGCTTAGATGGGCAAAAGTGCTTGTCATACAGCCTGGTAACCCAAATTTGATCCCTGGAACCCATGGAAATGGCGGAAGGAGAGAACCAACTCCACGTTATCCTCACCTCCACACATGCGGGCTGTAGCACATATACAATTAATAGCAGTTGATCAGTACAGCATTCATAACTACCCCCAGAGCAACAGTGGTTTGCAGAGGTAAATAAAGCAATCTCGGTCCACGTCAAGCAAAATTCTTTAAATACGCACATATATATTTCTGCTTCATCTGGCAATCCAACTGCTAAAGGACTATAATGCTCTCTGCTCTCTGAGCTTAGAAAGGCTACAAATTGCTGACTAGGATTTGGGGACTAGAAGCAGAGCTAGAGAGTCTGATAAACAAGTGGTTTAAATAAGTCTAAGTAAGAAAAATCATTTTGAGAAGTTGGGAGAATGGCTCAAACTGTCATGAAAGTTGATGTGTATCCCTATTAGGAAGGCCTGTGCCTAGTAACTCCCAAAGACTACAGTATAAGAAGGCAGAAGACACTGTAGAGAAACCTGACAAACTGCTTCAGCCTGGAGATCAAGTTTGACATCTATGACCATCTATTATGTTCATTCAACTGTCAACATACCCTTGGTTTGATGTGAAAAGGTGTCATTGTACCTCTGTGGTCTTCCTCCCCAAAATCCATTACTCCTGGTCTAATCATAAGAAAAAACAGCAGACAAACCCCAGAAGAGGCATCTCTTACCTCTAAGAAAATCAATTACTAGGGCTCCTCAAAACTGTCAAGGTTATTGAAACCAAGGAAAGTCTGAGAAACTCTTGGAGCTAAGTGCAGCCCAAGAAGGCATGATGACTAAAGGTAACACAGGATTCTGCAGGAGACAACTATGCTCTTGTGGAGTGAGCAGGGTGGTTCACAACTGTAACCCCAGCATCTGAGAGACTGAGACAGGAGGATCACTGTGAGTTCAAGACCAACCTGAGCTACATAGTGAGTTCCAAGTCAGTCTAGTCTATAAAGTGAGGTGTCTCTCAAACCAACCAACCAACCAACCTGAAATCTGAATAAACTATGGTCTATCTTTAGTTAGTACATCAATATTCTTTTATTAATTATAACAAATATACATCACTAACATACCTTTAGGACATTAGTAATGAACTGGATAGACGGTTTATGATAGCTCTGTACTATTTTATTTTTCTTTAGATCTCAAACTATTGTAAGAAATTCTTTTTTTAATTTTTTTTTTTTTTTTTTTTTTTTGAGACAGGATCTCCCTCTAGCCCCAGCTATCCTGGAACTCACTATGTAGACCAGGCTGGCCTTGAACTCACAGAGCTCCACCTGCCTCTGCCTCCCAAGTGCTGGGACTACAGGCGTGCACCACCACACCCAGCTAAAAATATATTAATTTTATTTTATATGTATGAGTGTATTGCCTGCATGTATGTGAGTACACCCATGCCATGCAATGCCCTGGAGGTTAGAGGAGGGCTTCAGATTCCCCTGGAACTGGAGTTAAGGACAGTTTGTAGCTGCCATATGGGTGCTGGGAATCAAACCCGGGTCCTCTGCAAGAGCAGTCGGTGCTCTTAACTGCTGAGACATCTCTCCAGCCCCTTTTCTCTTAAATTTTTAAGTGTGTGATTATTTAGAACAAGGCCACTATGCCTGTTAGCATTGAAACATTTTATTCACACTCTCAAATTCAGGCTGAGAAACATGTATGAGGAAAGGATGTTTTTCACTCTGGGTTTTTTGGAATTCTGTGTAAAGAAAAGAATTGACTGAATCAAAGAGTATCTGAATCATTAACTCACTCTGTTCCCATGGCCAGAACACCTGTCCTGGCCACAGCCACCTGGTGCTTTCAACTTGGAATGTGTAAGACACAAACTATGATCTTCCCTGTAGAAAGTGACTGTTATTTTATAGTTCTGCTGAGATTGGATTTTCATTTGTAACATTTATAAGCTTCATAACAAGGCTGGAAAAATTAACCTCTTCAAAACTCAATCTTTTGAGAGAGAGAGAGAGAGAGAGAGAGAGAGAGAGAGAGAGGCAACAACCAAACTCCGAAGGGTTTCTCTACAGAGAAAATGAATACAAAGTACCTAATTTGGTGCCTGGCACCTAAAGGTTCTCAATAAATGGTATTTAATAATAAACACAGTTATCCATCCAAATCATGAGAAGATAATTCCCTTTGGTCCCCAGGAAATTCAGCTTGCAGCTCCTTCCTTCACACACTCCTTAATTTAACTGCATGAAGCATCTAGAAGGCTCTCTGCCAGCAGCAGCCCCTGGTTTATATCTAAGCGAGTCGGTCATTAAGCAAAGTCAGGGTCTTTGTCATCATTTTCATCATCACTGGCCAAGCAGAGAAAGGCCAAGCCACAGGGTACATCTCTGCCCGCCAATGCTGTGTTCTTGAAACAAAAACGCAATAAAAAACACGACACTTAGTGTCAGCCCCCAGCCCAGGCTCGGGAGCGGGCGGGAGGGCTCCTTTTCTTCTGCCGGTTCCCCAGCACCTGTCACGGAGACGGGATGCAGGCCTGGCTGCCGCTTCCTCCTGCCCCCGCAGGCCCAGGGCGGCTGCGGACCCTCGGCTCCCGGCAACGCGCCCGCGGCCCACGCCGACTAGAAAGCGCCCATTGAGCGCCTGCAGCTGCCGGTCCCGCTTGCCCAAAAACTAAATAAAGCCCCGACTTCAGTTCCAGCGAAGAAGACACTACTGTGTTCTTCCCAGCCCCAGTCACGGCTATAAAACATTAAATGCAAACTGGTGATTGTTAAAGCTGCATTTGTTTACACCCCGAATCTTGAATCACAATGGGGCGGCTGCGGCTGCCAGGGCCCAGCGAGGACCGGCTTTATCCTGGACCTTGCAGTCTGTTCTCTGACCTGCTCAGCTGTAGAGAAGTTGAGTAAATGACTTAGCGCTCGGTTGTTGGAAGATGTTTGCTCCCCAGGACTTCAGTAGGGTTTTCCTCCCGGTGCGGTTGAAGGGAACATATTACAGAAACTTTATCATAGTAGTGGGTGTGTTAAAGATCCGCAACTTTGTAAAATCTCCCTACAGAAGAAACCCAAGCCGTATGAAATAAAATAGACGCAAATGACTTAAAAGATGACTGGGATTCTCTTAACTGCTTGGAAGGGAGGGAGATGGATGACTATAAGGGTGGGTCACTGGTGAAGCTGCCTAGTGAACAACTGCAACTTTTATCCGCCCCTAGTCACAGTCATGGGCATAAGACTTTAAAAAGCAAACAGCTCTTCTCTACTTACGAATTTGAAATTTTTTCATTTAAAAATATCGCAATGAAAAAGCCGCTTCACACCCACCTCCCCTTTCCAGGTAATGATGCATAACACAGCTTTTCTTTTCAGGGTTAAAGTTTTCCAAGTTTTTCCTTTAAATATCATGTTAGGTTTTTTTTATTGCAAGAAAATAGAAGTTCTAGGTCAATAAATTAGCATGAGTTTGCTTATATTTTTATGCAATTGTTTTTGCCTTTATAAACACGTGGAAGAGAAAGAAAAAAGTGAATATACCTAGGTGAAATTTCACCTGTTTTGCTTTACACCATATTCCTTTGGTTTCTATAGGTCATTCCCTATGTGATTAGTATTCTTAAAACAATAATTCATAATGGGCTTCAAATATTTCAACCCTATGTTTCTTCATGCTAGAAAAAAAGCGCAGAGTTTTGCTTACACTGGGTCATTTTAAAAACTAGAACAAGCTTCTTGTAACTAGCAACTTCGGGAAATTTATTTTGCAGTAGAAACATGCTACTGTCTTTAAAATAATCACAGAACTGTGGCTGCTTTCAGCATAATATAGTATTTGGCACATACAAATATAGTAGTAGTAAAGATGTTTTCTCGCCTGCAGATGCTTTTCAAAAGGGAAGAAGTGAGGAGTGAAAATAGGAAACAGGGCACAGTGTGCACTAGAGAGATGTCTCAGTCCACACCACACACACACACACACACACACACGTGTACATGCTGACTGCTGAAGTGTTGCATCAGCTAACATGGTCTCTTTCCATATGGTGAAGAACTTCAGAATCAAAATGTGAAAGAATCCAGTGAAGATCACAAAAGAGGGACAGAGAGGTATAAGATCTCAGAAAGGCACATTAAGCAAAAACAATGGCAAGAGCTCTAAGGATGGTGCTTCTAGCATTGATTGAGCACAGGGTTCCATGCAGAGCTGTGCACTGGCTATGAAGACAAAAAGAGAGAAAGGAGCCGAAAGGAGCTGAATGGAGCTGCCTTCCTGGGTCGTGGAGGGGGTGGTGCTCACAGTCTAATCGGGAAGATAGGATATACTCAAGTCGTATGAGCGCGGCATTAGAATTGTATGAATGGAGTGAATTGAAGGGCTAGTGGGTGGGAGACCAGCAGAAGAGACACAGGAATACACAGGAAGAAGGGTGAAAGGTCTCAAACCAGAGAGAGCATCAGCATCATCGGAGCTGAGAGACACTGACCTTGCCAATAGAGAGGGAGATACAAGAGACGTTTTCACAGCCAGGTTAGCCAAGAAACACAACTGTAGTTTGAAACGTCTTTTCTTCATAGCCAAGTTGGGCCCCAACACTAACACTGTTAAAGATTTGCCCTCTTTTTCTGTCCTAGAGTTATTTTCAAAAGTCTGCAGAAGATGAACTTAGAATTTTCCAGCATATTCCAAATAAGAATGGACTCATCATTTAGAAGAACCGTACTGTGGACTTATTATGTAAATAATATCTCTTTTAGTCTGTGAATTGTATGTACAGCTTGCACTTCATGCAGTCATGACAACAGGTGTTTGCCACTCCTTCCATGTATTTGTTCCAAACCCACAAGCTCTTGAGTGAGGTTCTTGTTTATTTTCCACCCCTCCCCGACGTACATGAGCATTTGCTTACTCACATAGGGAGTATTCCGTTCAGATGGCCTAAGTCAGGCGACAAACAACACAGATAAATGTGGCCAGGATGGACACAAAATTCAAAATTAACTTTTATTTGAAAAAAGCAAAATTATTTTTAATTGAATTTGAAAACATATATTTGCAAAGATGATTTCATATTTTAAATTATAGGACTTTTTTTTTTCAAACCAGTCTACAGCCTTTGCCAACCTACACAGCGACTTTTAAGGTAGGTCAGAAATGTAATTACAGCTTTGCAAATAAAGAAACCAAAATGAAGAGGCAAGGTCAGCTGCATGCCCAAGGTAGGCTCTTAAATTGTCACCTGTTACATAGAGATAATTTCTGCAGTGACTAGAACCTGCATCTGCAGACAAGACAAGGTCCATCCAATCACGAAGTTGTCACTTTTAGAGGGTGGGTCATGTTCTACTTCCAACTGAATGTAAGCACTTGAATCCTGATGACACTGAAAACATCTATGTTAAGATCAAACAAAGAAGGGGCAAAAATATCTATGAATTTATGATGTGAGAATTATGCACCACACAACTGAGTACAAGGGCGGGAGGCAGGAGCCTATTCTTATTTCCAAAACTTTCCTCTGATTACCAGATCACTGTGGTTAGAGTAAATAGACTCGTGATGACGTTTTTTTTCTCAAAATAAAAACAAAACCAAAAACAAAATGTTCACTTGTCCTGAAGAATATGGATAATGTGAAATAGAACAGCTATTATTTAAAGGCTCATCTCTCTTTTCCTTCTTTCTTAAATTGAATTTTTTCAGAATACTTAAGATTATGTTGCATGCATATATTTCTAGTTTGAGGAAACTTAAGCTACGTTTCAAAGCTATACTTTTTAAAACAGTATGAGACATTTTAGTGCATACCATGATTCTGTGTGTGGAGGTTCTAGGTAAATTATATCATTATCTCTCTTGGATGGTCTATACTCACTGAAAAAGCAAGTGTCTCTATGGTAACTTTAATCCTGGGTCCTTTTAAGAATTATATAGGTGAAGACACTGCTCTGGTTGTTGTTAAGTCCATAATTAATCATCCCCAAACCAGTACCTTAGACCTGTCCTTTTCTTTCGTTCTTAGCTTTCTGGTTGAAAATTCAGGAAGGGTTTCCTCCCCACTCCTTAGGCAGATCTCTCCCAGGACCTTTCATACTGGTGTAGTCAATAATGTCTGGGGCTCCTGCTACCAAAGGCTCCACTGAGCCCTTTCACAAATGAGGCACCCACTGGGAGCTAGGAGTTGCAGCTAAAGGTTGGTCCTGCATTATTAGCATGGTCAAAGGATAGCCAGACTTCCTGTGTGATGGATGGCCTCCCTCTTAAGTGTTCAGCACAACTTCTCCTGTCCAGCCTCAGACACTGCAGTGGTTTATTGCAGCACTCAAGTTGCCATCAGTGTTGGCTCCTCATATGGGAAGAGTACCAAATTATTTGCAGGCAGATTTTGGGACTGTGGTGGATTTCGGTTGTGTTGTTTCCTTTAAAAATAACAGTTTAGTGTCTACTTTCCTAAACTGTAATATGGAGCTTCTTTAATACTCCACAAGTTTGTGAGTTCACTTTGTACTTCTAGAACTTAGCACGAGGCTGTGAGAGAGCAAGTGCCACAAAACACTTAAGCGCTCAACTGAACCAAAGGCTTAATCCAAGAGTCCCTGCAAGAAACCCTGCCATACATGTGATCAGTGGGGAAGCTTATCTTGCTAATACAGGAGAGAGAGAGAGAGAGAGAGAGAGAGAGAGAGAGAGAGAGAGGATGAAAATCAAAATGAACCAAAAAAGCCTTGGGTTGTTTAAGTAAAAGAATCTTAGTAATCCTCTAATCCTGCTTTCTTCCTTCTCCTTCCCATTGTTCAGTTAAAACCAGAGAAGTTAAGCAGCATAGCTAAGTGACAAAGACAGGGTCTTTAGTCCCCAAATTTTAGTCATTGCTTCTTGTCCAAAGCATTGTTTTGTCAATTACTGTTTGAAGCTATGAACTTACCAGAAATTGTAGGGACACCACAGCTTAGATCTTTTTTTTTTTTTTAAATATACATGAGGATGAGTGAAGGGAGACTTCTGCTAATCTGTTGAGCTCAGCAGGAGCTTTTCCTCCCCTGACCTTTCTGTTGATTCTAGGCAGATAAAAGACGGGGGAGATATCACCAGGAGGTCTTGGAACTGTCTTTGGCTCTCTTCAGATATGGGTCTAAAAAATAACTTACTGGCCTTTTCTTCATGTCTCTTAATAAATTCTTGTAGTCTGTGTGTCTAGGATCAAGCTGAGTCTGAAAGACTTCCTGTGATTTCTAAAGTTTGTGAGGAAGTAGAGATGTCACAGACCCTGCCTGGAACCGTGATCATAGTTTTATACCATATTTCAGGTGGTGACCACAACATGAAACTATGATGTAGAACATTATTCTGGCCATTGGTGTTCAGGAAAGTAGATTGGCTAGTCAATGCATCACAAAGATGCAGGTTCATAAAGAAAAAATAGTTAAAGTGGTCCACCAGCTGATTAACACAGGAAAGAAGTTGAACTTGAGGTTTATATAGCATTCCTAAGCAGAAAGCTTTTTCTTTAGCACACGGTGAGGCTGTATTCGAGTCGTCAGTAAATTCTGTGTTTATTGGGAAAGGAAAATGGTGGAGTTACTGTCAGAGAGTTGTTCTTTCACTGATTTTTTGAGGTCATGAAAATAGAACCTTAATTCAGTTCATTGAGTTGATGTTTGTGTAGACAACGGGTTCACAGCAAACTCTTAGTTCATGTTAATTTCCCTTTCACACACAGCATTGGTGAAGTGATATACAGGAAGTGACATACAGGAAGTGATTCATGTTCACAGTGTCCAGTATTTCTCTAAAATGCTCTGGGTCCTCATTAGAAAGAAAAAAATTCATAAACATTTGTCATTCTAAATAGAACAACCTTCTAAGCACCTAGTACTATGGGGTTCACCAGAGAAACAGAACCAATAGAGCGCATGCATGGATGTGTGTGTGTGTGTGCGTGTGTGTGTGTGTACGTGTGTGCTGTACATATCAGGAATTGCCTGATATGATTGATGCTAGAAGCTGACAAACCCCGAGGTGTGAGGACAGCAAGCTGGAGGCTTGGGGCAGGCCACGTACACCAGTCTGGGTCCAGAGGCCTGAAATCAGGGGGCAGATGGGGTAACTCTAGGCAAATGCCAGTAAGACCAGAGACCCAGGAAGACTGAAGACAGGAAACAAAATGATGTTCCAGCTCTAGGCAATTAGAGCAAGGAACTTCTCTTTGTAGTAAGTTGGCCTTTTTGTTCTAGTTATGCTTTCAGTGAGTTGCATGAGTCTCATTCACATTAGAGACAATGATTTATTACTAAGCCTCTTGATTCAAATATTGATTTCATCACAAAATGCCCTCAGAAATATACCTATAACAAATAATGTTTGACCAAATGTCCGGGAAGCCTACAGCACAAGTTGGTACATATAATTAACCATCACACTTATATACAGTGGAGTACTAATCAAATCAAAATCTCAGGTAGAATTTGCATGGTTGTCACAGGACTGGCTCTTTGATTAACCGTGTTCTAAGAAGCATGTATAGTGTATCCAATGTTCTTCATGCTTGCTGTATATCAGAGCATTTCATTTCAGGGCATGTAACTAAATGGGATAGAACCCTGTGATAGTTAATTTTCATTGTCAACTTGGCTGGGTTTAGAATCCTCTCCTGTTTCCGGAGAGATAGAACTGAAGAAAGAAGACTCACTTTCATTTTGGGCTATACCATCCCTAGGTTGCTGTTCCAGACAATTGGAAAACAAAGAAAACAAGGTGAAACCATCATCTCTCTCTCCGCTTCCCGACTGTGGATACCTTCCTCCTATACCTGCCACCATGTCTTAGCTATTACAATGGACTACCATACCTTCAATAAGCCAAATATACCCTTCCTTCTCTAAGTTGCCTTTGACAGGTATTTTGTCACAGCATTGGAAAAGGAACTAATACATCTCCTTTATCCCAGTCCCTAGAAGTAGTACAGCGATAACAGGAACCAATGGAAGAAGATGCAATATGTAGCATGGTCATTCTGTGATTATCTCAAGAGGAATGCCTATATAAGCTTTCATCTGTACCCCAGAAGAGTCCAGGCTTGCTGGTGAGGTATCATGAGGTAGGGATTAAAGCAAAGGTTCACAAACATTCTCATACTCAACGAAATTTTTGGTGCTGGTAGTGGGAAAGCACATCTGTACATTTATGACTGGCCTAAAATTAGGAATCATGGATGGTCTTCACTTTGGTCTTATTCATAAACCAGAAGGCTTTTCTCATCTGATGACAGGAACTTTGGCATGCACCACATAGGCTGTGCATGCAGTGTTAAGAGCATGCAGTTGCCATTGGTATAGGAGCAAAAACAGGGAGACTGGCAGAAAGGAATTACAAAATAAAATGGTGCACATTACAATGGTGGACAAAGGAAATTGGTTTGTGTTTAGAAAGAATTTGTTATTTTTATTTTTTTTATTTTATATGCATGAGTATATTTCCTATATGTATGTAAGTAAACCTATGTCCTGCAAAGCCTGCCAAGGTCAGAAGAGGATATTGGATCCCCTGGAACTGGAGTTAGCTGCCATGTGGGTGCTGGGAACCAAACCCAGGTCCTTTGCAAGAGCAGCCAGTGCTCTTAATCACTGAGCCACCTCTCCAGCCCCAAATTTGTTATGCTTATAATTCATACTATTGCTCTATAGTAATTGCTCTATATAATCTTTTGTGCATGTTCTGAAGTGGGTACTGTTACTGAAATCTATATAATCTTATGTATACATTGTAAGATGTATACTGTTATAATCTATATAACCTTGAGATTTGTGGCTTGGAGTTCCTTCCCTGAGGATCCCTAGTGTCCCACCATCTTAGCTCTCAGACTTCCCTGGATCACAGGAATCCTATCACATCTTGTATCAACAGGTACCTTGTCTTGGCAGAGTGAGTGACTCCCTGCTATTTCAAATCTCAGCCCAGCCTCAGTCTCCAGGATCCTCCCCTGCCCCAGACTTGCAGATTGGAGCCTAATCCCTGAGACCTACCTGCACCCTGCCATCTGAGCTCTGTTTTCCCCAGATCTACAAGCTCTCACCTTAACCTTCCAGCCAACCTTCTCACATAGCAGCTCCATCCCACTCTGCTGATCCAGGGCTCTGTGCAGTCAATCCTGAAATTGCAAATGAAAAGTTGCACCTGTCTCTATCCAAACTGAGACCACTTCTTTCACCCAAATTGCACAACAACTCAAAGTGGTAATCTGGGAGTTGAGGAAACAACAAACAAGATACAAACAAACATTCAACAGGATGAGATCCCTTACCCAAACCAAGATATACCAGCATACAAGTTCAGAGGCCCTGGCCTCAGTGAAGAAACACAAACAACACAAAGAACAAAGATACTATGTCTAATACTGAAATTAACAACCCCATCATAATGTTTCCTGAGAATGACAACCATGTAGATTCATGAGACAATCATTTCAAAATGATTTTAAATATATTTAAGGAACTCAAGAAGATATGAAAAAACAATGCAGACTGTGAAAATACAGTTTAATGAAATAGCTAAAACTATTCAAAACATGAAACTAGAATTCAATAAAGAAATAGACTCTCTTCTGAAGAAAAGTCAATCTGAAAAAAAAAATGTGTGCTAAAAAATGCAGGTTTTCAAGCAAAAAGCTTAGAGGAAATAAGCAAAAAGAAAGTAGAGGAAACGGAACAGAGAATATCAGATCTTGAACACAAGCTTGGGGAAATGGATCATTCAATCAAAGAAAATGTCAAATCTAAACTAAGCCAGGAAAGGAATATTAAAGACTTCTGAGACACTGTAAAAAGACCCAAACTACAGATTATAGGCATGAAGAAAGAGAAAAACCCAGGCCAAAGGCACAGAATTTTTTTAAATCACAGAAGAAAATTGCCCAAATCTGAAAAAAGAGATACCTATCAAGGTGCAAGAGGCATACAGAAAACCAAGTAGACAGGACCAGAAAAAAATAAAAAACTCCCACATCATATAATAATCAAAACACTAAGCATACAGAACAAAGAAAAGATACTGAAAGCCATGAGAGAGAAAGATCAAGTCATATATAAAGGCAGGTCCTTCCGAATAACAGCTAACTTTGCAATGGAAACTCTGAAAGCCAGAAAGTCATGGACCAATGTCATGTAAGTCATGAAAGAACACAGATTCAAGTCCAGATTATGATACCCAGAAAAACTATCCATTTTAATTGAAGGAGAAATAAAAAAAAACTTTCATGATAGAAACAGATTTAGGAATTTATGTCCAAAAAACCAGTCTTTGCTCAGAAGAGAAGACTAAACACTCTCAAGAGGGCACAAAAAATAAATAAATTACTCCAAAAGAGGTCTAAGAAAGCACAACAGTACCAATATAACAGAAATTAATAAACACTGGTCAATAATAATCCTCAATATTAACGGTCTCAACTCCCCAATAAAAAGACACAGACTAACCCATTGGATTAGAAAACAGGATCCAACAGTTTTGCTGCCTCCAAGAAGTGCACCTCACCAACAATGGTTGACACCACTGAGGGTAAAGAATGGAAAAAGATATTCCAAGCAAATGGAACCAAGAAACAAGCAGGAGTAGCTATTCTAATATCCAACAAAATAGACTTCAAACTAAAACTAGTCAGAAGAGACAAGGATGGTCACTTCATACTCATTAAAGGAAAAATCCACCAAGAGGAAATCCATAATATATATACACCTCACAGGAGGCATCCAATTTCATAAATTAAAAAAATAAATAAATTATGGGGGCTGGAGAGATGGCTCAGTGGTTAAGAGCACTGACTGCTCTTGCAGAGGACCCAGGTTTCATTCCCAGCACCCACATGGCAGCTACGAATCGTCCTTAACTCCAGTTTCAGGGGAATCTGATGCCTTCTTCTGACTTCTGTGGCATTGCATGACATGGGTGCACTCACACACATGCAGGCAATACACTCATACACATAAAATAAAAATAATAAATAAATTTTTAAAAAATTATTTGCCCTAAAATCGCACATTGACTCCAACACAGTGATCATGAGTAACTTCAGTAATCTACTCTCACCAATAGACAGATCAACCAGAAAAGAACTAACTAGATAAACTCTGGAGCTAAAGTCCATAAATCAAATGACCTTACAGACATCTATAGAACACACCATCCAAACATCAAAAAATACAGTTTCTTCTCAGTAGCCCATGGAGCATTCCCCAGAATTAACCACATATTAGGATACAAAGCATGTCTCCACAAATATACAAAAATTGAGATATCATCTTGTATCCTATACAATCACAAAGGAATAAAGCTGGATATCAACAACAATAGAAACCGGAAAAAGTGCACAAAGCCATGAACGTTAAACAACACATTAATGAACAAATATTGGATCACAGGAGAAATCAGGAAGGAAATAAAAAAATCGTTAGAGTTGAATGAAAATGAAAACACAACACACCAAAACCTTTGGGACACAGTGAAAGCAGTCCTAAGAGGAAAATTTATAGTACTAAGTGCCTACACCAAAAAAATTAGAAACATCTCATGTAAATAAAGTAATGATTCACCTGAAAGCCTTGGAAAAGCAAGAGCAAACAACACCTAACAAAGTAGATGGGAAAAGATAAATAAAATTAAGTCTGAAATAGAAATGATGGAAACTATGCAAAGAATCAATGAAACAAAGTGTTGGTTCTTTGAAAAGATTAATAAGATTGACAAACATTTAGCCAAATTAACTAAATGAAAAGGAGGGCCCAAATAGACAAACTCGGAGATGAAAAGGGAAATATTACAACAGACCCAGAGGAAATTCAGGAAATCATAAGCACGTACTTAAAAAATATATATTCCACTAAACTAGAAAATCTAAAAGCAATAGATAGCTTTCTAGATATGTATGGTATACCAAAATAACATAAAATTTTAAGCAAACCCATAACAACCAATAAGATAGTAGAGTATGGGGCTGGAGAGATGGCTCGGTGGTTAAGAACGCTGATTGTTCTTGCAGACGACCCGGTTTGTATCCCAGCACTCACATGGCCGCTAACAATTGTCCATAACTCCAGTCTCAGGGGATCCAACAACCTCTTCTGTCCTCCATGGGTATTGCATGACACAGGTGCACTTATGTACATGCAGGCAATACACACATACACATGAAATAATAAAAATAAAAATAATAAAATTTAAAAAATAAAGATAGGTAGAGTAATTAAAGGTAAAATAAAGTTCAGAACCAGATAGATACAGCACAGAATTCTACCAAACCTTCAAAGAAGAACTAAAACCAGTACTCTTCAAATTATTCCATAAAATAGAAAATGAAGGAACGCTGCCAAATTCCTTCTACAAAGCCAGTATTACTCTAATAAAAAGCAGGCAAAGACCGTACAAATAAAGAAAAGTATAGACCAATCTCTCTGATGAACATAGATGGAAAAATTCTCAATACTTGCAAACTAAATGTAAGAACACAGCAAAAAGATTACCCACCACAATCAAGTTGGCATTATTCCAAAGATGCAGCAATGGTTCAACATACGTAAATCAGTAAATGTAATCCACTACATAAACAGGCTCAAGGACAAAAACCACATGGTCATCTCATTAGATGCAGAAAAAGCCTTCAACGAAATCCAACATCCATTCATGATAAAAGTCATAGAGAACCTAGGCATATAAGGAACATACCTCAACATAATAAAGGCAACATACAACAAACCCACAGCCAATATCATACTAAATAGAAAAAAAATGAAAGCATTCCCCTTAAACTCAGGAACAAGACAAGGATGTCAACTCTCTCCATTCCTGTTCAATACAGTACTTGAAGTCTTAGCCAGAACAGTTAGACAACTGAAGGAGATAAAGGGGATACAAATTGGAAAGCAAGAAGTCAAAGTATCTTTATTATTTGCAGATGATATGATTCTATGCATAAGAGATGCTAAAGACTACACCAGAAAACTCCCAGAACTGATAAATAGCATTCAGCAAAGTAGCACGATATAAAATTAATACCCCCAAAACAGTAGACTTCCTATTCACCACCAACAAACATACTAAGAAAGAAATCAGAGAAATAATCCCATTTACTATAGCCTTAAAATACATAAAATATCTTGAAATAAATCTAACAAAGGAATTAAAAGACCTATATAATAAAAACTTTAAGACATTGAAGAAAGGAATTTAAGAAAACTCTAGAAGATGGAAAGACTTCCCATGCTCATAGATTGGTAGGATTAATACTGTGAAAATGGCTATCCTACCAAAAGCAACCTACAAATTCAATGCAATACCCATTAAAATTCTAGCACAACTCTTCACAGAAATTGAAAAAATAATAATCAAATTTCATATGGAAACAAAAGAACCCAAGATAACCAGTATAATCCTGAACAATAAAAGAATCATTAGCGTCATTGCCATACCTGATCTCAAATTATACTACAGAGCTATAGTAATAAAATGTATGATACTGGCATAAAAACATACATCAGTGGAATAGAATTGAAGATCAAGATTTAAATCCATACATTACAGCCACCTGATTTTTGGCAAAGAAGCCAAAGATACACACTAGAAAAATCACAGCATGTTCAATAGATGGTGGTGGCCAAACTAAATAAGGGCTTGTAGAAGAATGAAACTAGATCCCTATCTCTCACCACACACAAAACTCAACTCCAAATAGATTAAGGACCTCAACATAAGACCCAACAGTCTGAATCAGATAAAGGAGAAATCAGGGACTACATTGGAACTTACAGGTATAGGAAAGGGCTTTCTGAACAGGACTTCTATAGCATAAACATTAGGTCCAACAATTCATAAATGGGACATCATGAAACTGAAAAGCTTCTGTACGTCAAAAGACATCAACATTGAAGTGAAGAAGCAACCTGCAGAATGGGAAAAAAATCTTTTCCAGCTACACCTCTGACAGAGGGTTAGTATCTAGAGTATACATAGAACTAGAAATACCAAACAGCAAAAAAAAAAAAAAAAGAATAAAATCATCCCAATTAAAAAGTGAGGCAAGAAGTTGAATAGGGAGTTCTCTAAAGATGAATCACAAATGGCTGAGAAATACTTTTTTAAACGTTCACCATTTTTACTCCTCATGGAAATTCAAATTAAAAGCACTTTGAGATTTCATCTTACCCCTCTCAGAATGGCTAAGATCCAAAACAATGACAAATTCTGGTGAGAATGTGGGGAGAGGGGAACTGCTATTCACTGCTGGTGGAAGTTTAAACTGTTGCAGCCACTATGGAAGTCAGTGTGGAGATTCCTCAAAAAGCTTGAAATTGATCTACCACATGATCCAGCCATACCACTCTTGGACAAAAAACTAAAAGACTCTATACCCTACTACAGAAACGCCTGTTCATCCATGTTCATTGCTGCCCTTTTCATAATAGCTAGAAATTGGAAACAACCTAGATGGCCAAGTGATCAATGGATAAGGAAGGTGTGGTATATACACACAATGGAGTATTAGACGGCTCTTTAAAAAATGAAATTATGAAATGAAAATGAAAAATGGATGAAACTAAAAATAATCATCCTGAATGAGGTAACCCAGACTCAGAAAGACAAACATCTCTCTCATAACTGGATGCTAGCTTTGAAATTTTAGATATGCATGTTTCAATTTGAAAACTCAGAAGATCAAGAAACTAATAAATGGCCATGAGTATGTCAGGGGTAGGCTTCCTGGGAGGGGTGGTAGAATGAAGTAATATGAAAGGGGAAAGGGGAACATTAGACTAGAACAGGTTAAACAGGGTGGGGAATGGGAGGGTAAGGCAGAGGAGGGCATATAGGGAGGGATGAGTAACACTAAATAAATGCCTTTAGCAAAAGCCTGATGGAAACCTACCATTCTAGAAACTTCTTTAAAATATATATGTGTGTGTGTGTGTGTGTGTGTGTGTGTGTGTGTGTGTATCCATCATAAAAACAGATTAAAAGGAGTTACCAGGGGTTCCATAGACCCTCAAACAATACCGGCCATTGACCGGTTATCCACAAGAACTTGGTGGTAAGTCCCTCTTGCTGAAAGTAATGTATGCATGAGCTATAGAACAAAAAAGGAGAAATCAAGTTGGTGCTGACTTCAGAGCTTTAGTGTTCATAGGACTGGAAGGTGCTATGCAAGCTACTGGATGGAAAAATCATCATTGTCCTTATTCAGCTGTGAATCCTGTGAACTACAATAATAACTGACCTGTCAAGATATGCCCACTGCTGTAGAGATGGCTCAGCAGTTAAGAGCACTGACTGTTCTTGCAGTGGGAATCTGGTTCGATTCCCTATACCCACATGGAGGCTACGAACCGTCCTTAGCTCCATTCCAGGGAAATCCGAAGCCCTCTTCTGACCTCTGCAGCATTGCTTGACACGGTTGCACTCACATATATTCAGGCAATACACTCCTACGCATAAGATAAAAATAATAAATAAAATATTTTTTAAAAAGGTATGCCCACTGGTGCAACAGTGGCACCAGTATTATGGGAGTAATGAATCACATAAATTGTATTTAAGGTCTAAGTCCTAGGATGGAGCCCATACCTGACATTGATATCAGGCTTAAGAACCTGAGGTTAAACAGATCACAGGACATAGGTGAAAATCTAGTCCTAGTTTTCTACTAAATGGTTTTCATATTAAACTGGCTCTTAATGACTTATTGCAATACCCATAGATTAATGCATCTCTCAGCTCTCACCAGAGAAGTTTCTCTATGCAGTAGATGGTGATTAACACACAAACCGACATCTGACTAATGTGCAGAGAACAAGAGGCTGCAGACTGCTTATCCCTGAATAGGACACCTGTATCAACCTTCTGCCTCCTTAAGGTTCAGGGATCATTGAGGAAGAGGGGCTGAAAGACTGTAAGAGCCAGAGGTGGGGAATGACCACAAGGAAACAGTTTTCCAGATAGCTGGGAAGTTACTCATTTGAACTCATAGCACCAGTGAAAACATGCACAAGTCCCATGCAAACTCAAATCAGACAAAAATCCCAGCATAGACATGAAGTAGGTAAAAAGCACCAACCCCACCTAAAGAAATTGTTCAACAGGTGGATACTGGGAGGGACAGAGACAGTCTCTTTCAAGGATGTGATTCTTGGTAGGTTATCCAGGCTCTGGTGGATGGACCCAGACTGAACGACATTTGGAGACACAAATTAGACACCGTAGGCCTTATTATATATAATAGAGTACATTAAATTGGATAGGGTAATAAGGGGAGATAGGGATGGGGAGCTGATCTAAATATCATGAAATTACATTGTATGAAAATCACAAAAAAACAATAAAAATCTAGATAATCTTTTGCACATGCTGTGAGAGAAGTACTGTTATTTTAATATATAATATATTTATGCACACTGTGAGATGGGCACTGTTACTGTCATCTATATAATCTATGCACACACTGTGAGATGGGCACTATTACTATGTTGTAATCTACATAATCTTATGTACGTGCTGTGATATGTATACTGTGATCTATATATGGAGATGCTGTGAGACAGGCCTGCTACTGTAATCTGTACAATCTTATGAACATGCTCTGAGATGGATACTGTTATTGTAATCTATATAATCATATGCACACACCGTGAGATGGGTACTCATGTAATCTATGTGTACATGCTCTGAGACGAGTACTGTTACTGTAATGTTATTATCTCACGCACACTATGGGATGGATACTGTTTCTGTAATCTATATAATCTTATGTACATGCCGTGAGGTGGGTACTGTTTTTATTGTAATCTACGTAATCTTATGAACACACTGTGAGGTGAGTGCTATTATCATCTGCTCCTATTTGGAATTATATGTTCCTATGAGCATAAGGAACACAGATAATTGTCCTAAAGTCACTCAGCAGAGATGCTTACAGAGATTTGAAACTAGGAAGTCTGGCTACATGTCTAACCACCAAATTGGCTTCACCTCCCTTAGCTGGGTGAGTCCTCCCTCTGTCACTCAAATACTCCAACTGCCTGCCTGCTGCCCCTTGAGGGTAGTGCCTTGTGCTGCCAACCTGGGTAAGATTTCCCTTTCTGCTGTCAGGCCACATCCACTGAGCCACAGGCAGAGGACAACAGAGAGTAATTGGAAGACCAGATCTAGTTGGTAACACACCCCCTTTCCAGGCCTGCAGTCCCTCCATGGTACAGCACCTCATTGGCCTACTTTCCTTCTAGCTTTACCCTGTTCGTTCACTGGAACCCAGCTTTCCTGTGGACATTGCCGTTACTTAGAGGACAACTCTAACTTTGGGCTTTGCCCTGTCCTCCTACTAGACACTTGACTTTCCCATGGACAAGATTATTACATTGCTGACAAGAATCTTGGGGCAGAATTTTAATGCCATAGCTGGGGGTGGGGGTGGGGTGACTCAGGACATATAAAGAAGTCCCTGTCGTTCCAGCTGTAGGCCAGGGAGTAGAGGCACAGTGGTGAGCAAAGCAAACGTGGCCTCTGCCCTGAGATTTCATAGTGTCACAAGGAAGACAAACAGTATTCAAAGAGCGACACCTAAATATAAAACCAAATGGGGGCAGGTACCACAAAGGAAGGATATGACTTGGGACAAGCCCATAATGGGGGTGGATCTGATCAGGGACCACAGGGAGGCTTCCCTGAGGACATGGAAGGAGGAGCTCCCACCACAGGAAGGACGGGCTTTGGAGAACCTAAGATAAACCAGCGTGGTGGAGAACAGAGGATGGGACATTGTAGGGAAGGGAAGCAAGCTGGACAACACTGCTCTGTATTTTACACCTAGAGCCATTGACTAAACCCAGAGTCATTCTTCTCCACTCAAGCAGAGCATTTATTCACAGTTCTTTCTTCAGAGTTCTCTCTGTATCTGTTCTTTGTTTTTTCCCCTTTCTTCACACAAGTCAGCTTCCATCACATTTCTTAATATAAAAGAAAGCATGACAAGTAGCAGCTCCCAAGGGCAGTCCTAGAGCTCAAAACTCTTGTCCTTCTCAGTACAAATCCACACTTCTGGATAATGAACTCTTTGTCTCAGTCAGGCCAACTGACCTCCTCTGGACCAATCAGCTATGGCCAGGAACTGGGACACAAGGAAATGGCTATGACCGTCCCACATTGATTCATATACTTTGATGAACTCTGTCCAAAACTGGTGCTTCCGAGATAACTCAAGGAGCTTACATTAGGACTTGGAAAACAAAACATGAAAAAGAGCAACCAGGAAGTTTGTCAGTGTATCCTGCTCTAGTTGGGACCTTAAGTGTTTCCTAATGTGTCACAAGACAAAGGCTTATTCCCTAGGGTGGAAGATGAAGTCTGTGAGAGGTAGAGGGGTTGTTTTTTAGGCATGCCCTCAAAGGGGATTATGAGACTATGCTCCTGTCCTCTCTCTTTTGCTTCCAGGCTGAAAGGTGAATTGTTTAGCTGTGCCATGTGCTCCAGCCATGTCACATGCCACCACAGCCTCGGGGCAACAGGGCTAACATGTTATGGGCTGAAGTTGCCAAAACAAAAGACTTGCAATTTATTACTTGACTGTTTGAGGTATTATAGTGACAGAAAGTTGACAGAAACACATCCCTACCACTGAATGTGTGTGTGTGTGTGTGTGTGTGTGTGTGTGTGTGCCACAAGATTGAAATGAAAACTCAAGAATGATGAAAATTTTACAAATTATTTCATCTCTCTAGACTGAAGCGGTTTTAAAATTATTATTATTATGACCACTAAAGTTTCCAAAAGCCCATATTACATGAAAAAGAATGTCAATAGAGTTGCATTTATATGATTTGGACTACAAGGTTAGAACTCGATCTTTCAACAAAGCAATGCACAAATTCAGAAATTATGCTGATTTTAATATCATTTACATTTCTATAGACAGAAAATTATGTAACAAACCTCAGTTCTTTTGATTCTCATTTGATCAACACCAAGAGTTCTCAGTGCCCTAAGAGAAACAGCAGGCATGGAGATTTCACTGCATTTGGGAAAGTATGTACCCTGCTCCTTCAGAATGAGGGAGAACACGTTGAACAACTCATAAAGATGCTGGTTTCAAGTGCTAAGCTAAAATGAGTGCTGTACTTATTACGGATGATGACAATGGACAATGATCATAGAGATCTCTTGTGAGCTGTTTTATGGAAGGTATTGAAAAAAAAAAAAACAGGAAATCATCAGGCCAGCATTTGTTTCCGGCTTCCAGAGTGAAGGGCAAGGAGACAGATCCCAGGTATTACTGACCTACAGGCTTTCCCCCAAAGGGACCCACAGGCTAGTTAGGAGGGAACACACATACAACTGAAAACATAAAATAACACATTACTGAGTGCCCAGCAGACAACCTACATCAGCTTAGAGGGATAATGGGAACTGAGAGTCCATGCTATATTTATGTACGTGCTGGATGGGAAAAGGTCAGATAGTCCTGCCGAGGGCTGACCCGGACAGACCTGTGTTCTCAGTGCCCTGTACCCTGTTATCAGCCTTGGCTGATTCTCTTCCTTAGCCTTCCTGACTTTATCTTTAACTTCATCCTTCTCCTGCTGGGTGGAACCTGTCATTCCTCCCAGTCTTTCAATTTGTCCCTCCCAAGGGAGCACTGAAACTTGAATGTGAGACACAACAGGTCTGTGGGGTAGAGATGTGTCTTCTTTCTAGACCTGGTTCTGTTCCTCTCCCATAGGGTAGCCCCCCGAGTAAAAGTTTTGAATCTCACTCATATTGCACTGAATGGTGAAGAATTAGATAGATGCTAAATTGTCCTCTGGTACTAAGTTGTTAATCTATATAGCAATTACCCTCAAGGAGAAAGTGAGTTGGCTTAGCAGGTAAAAACACTTGTAATCAAGTCCAATTACCTCAGTTCAATTCCCAGAGCCTACATGGTGGAAGAGAGAACTGACTCCTAAAAGTTGTCCTCTGACCTCCCTGTGGCATTATGGCACATCTGCTCCAACTCCCACAAAATAAATAAATATTAAAAAACAGAAAAAAGAAGCCTGCCATCAAATGTGCTTGTCTTTAAAAGGTGGGAGAGGGACAGTCTCTATTACTCCTCAGTGTAAATTATAGCAAAAGTCAATGCACTTTTTGCAAAGAGCCAAACAATATATCTCTCCAGTGCTGTGAGCCATTGAATTACTGAACCACTATACTTAATTCTGTCACGGTACCATAAAACAGTGACAAAAAGAAGGCAGAGCTGGAATGTAACAAAGTGATAGAGCACTTGCCTAGCATGAACAAGACCCCAGGTTTGATGAGAACTGCAAAATATAAAAAGTAGATTGTGGACACGAATCAGTCTATACGATATAGTCTGCAGACCTCTTGTTAAAATATACTGTGGAGCAAATCAGCCTGAGCTCAAAGCTTAGCTCTTTTCTATAAGATGGAAGATGGTACTATACTTCCTAATAGGCTATTTGTGGACGTGAAATAAATTAGTATGTGTAAAGCACTCCTCTTCAGAAACTTTCTACTTGTGAATATAGATAAAATCAAACTTGTGCATACCTCAAACTTAATGTTTCAGTGGCATATCTCAATACTCCTTTGACTTTATGGCACAGGACTTTGCAGCCTTTCGCAAGGTACCCTCATGGTAAGCCAGGATGCTTCTGAATGCCTTCCAAGAAAGAATGAAGAAGAAGAAGGAAAAAAAAAAAAAACAGTGCAGTTCCCTCTGCCAAAGAGCTGACTTCATGTTGAGAAGAGCACTGGGCTTCCAGTTTTAGTATCTGGTAATACTAGGGCTCTTGGTGTGACACAGATATTAGCAAAGGAATGAGCATGGTACAAGCATGCGGTTTTAATGGGGTCTGATTTGGGTTATATGATAGAGCCGGGAATGAGGGTGTGTGCAAACATTCGTGCTCATGCACATGAGCGAGGGACAACAGATGTGTTCTCTCGTTCCATTCGAATCCAGTAGCTGAAGAAAAGAACAGGAGCCCACAACTTCTTTGCCACAGAATTGTGGGGTGTGGATGATTTTGTAGCATGTCAGGTCTCAGGAAGTTTTGCCTTGGATTGCATCATCAGCCTGTATTGTTCCTTCTGTTTTTCATGTAGCTCAGCACCTGAATTTTCTACACAATTATTAATCTTTTACAAAGGCATTGTTGACAATTCTGTAATCATTTATTTGAGTCATAAATTTCTTCTTCGATAAGTCAGTGGTGCCTGTTTTATTTACCAAGGGCCTGTCAGACACTGATCTAGACTGATACCAGAAGTCAGAGCCCAAAAAGCTAGGTTGGGGACTAGAAGGGGCTTCAACTCTTGTTATGGTTCTTTCAACAACATGCTCTACGCCCCAGAGCAGCAAATACCTTTGCTGCTGGAGACAGCTGTCAAACTTCTCTGGAACTCAGTCTCTTCATCTCAAAGAAGAAAGTGAACCAGTAGCATTAGACACCTGCCAATTGTGTGGCTACATTATGGAGTAATCATCTCAAACCCTCTTCGGGGCCTCTTAATTCAAAAGGGACTAATAGATCAGTTAATTATAGTCTTAGACTGAAGTGCCCAGATGTGGTTGGTTACCTATTCAGGACCAGAAGCACTTTAACCTGAAGGAAGCCTTCATCTACAAATAGACAACAAGCACTGTGGTCTTTAAGTCCAAAGACTCAAGCAGACATTCAGTTCTGTCACATGCTGCCTGTGGGACTAGGGCCAAACACTATAACCATCCTGAGTCTGTTTTGTTGCCTGCAAAATGAAAATTATCATATATGTTCTGCCTGTAACCCAAGGCCAGTGCATCAAATAAAGCGATTCTTGCAAAAGTCTCTTTAAACATTAAAATCTGATACAAAAGCCATCATCGGCATAGGTTCCCTTCTTGATACAGAAAACATGAGGTACTTTTTCAAACACATTTTAAAAAATCCATAACCTATGAAACATTGTAAATGAGTGGTAGTCATTCCTTCAAAATGCATTTTTGTTTATAACTGCAGAAAGGAAATGCTTATTAGTATCATGATACATTCCCCCAGTGAGGACTTTGAAAGATAAAAGATTCTAATGCATTTAGAAAACTCAGCGCTGTCAATACAGCCTCACCGAAACCGAAGTATTTTCTTAGCATGCACAATTTGACAGACTAGAGAGAAGGCTAACGTAGCAGGAGCTAGATGGGGTTGGGGAGGCTGATGGTCACGTGTTTCCTTCATCCTGAGAGGCTGTGTGGATACTCCCAGCTAGGTTGTGTCTGCAGCCCCCACAGCTCTGGATGTCCGCAGTGGAAGGAACAAAGACGGGGGTTTCTTTTGAAAAATTCTGAGCAATGACATTGTCCAACACAGTTTCCTTGTTAAAGGTCTCATTATCTACCTGTGTGACTTTGTCCCTAGTTTTTATGCTTGGCAGTGCCAACGAGAGCATATTTAAGCAACTCCTTTTACCCGGACAGCTGTAGCAGCTCTCGGATAATGTGTGCCAGTGCTCCAGGCTTGGGTGTGGACTACAATCAACCATGGGCTAAATTTCCAATTAGCTGAATCATCAAGGAACATGATTTATTAGCTTGCTTTTCCCTGTCACTTTTCTAATACAAGCTCATTCTCAGATTAAACAGAGTATAGAATGTTTCAGACTTGCTTCTGGAATCCAGCTGGTATGCTTCCTGTGAGCTCAGAGGGCTGCTTGGGTTGAAAGAAGGTCACTTTAGAACACTGGAAAAAGTGACCTTGAAAGAAAGAAATCAATATAGCAATTAACACACAATGAATCTAGGAGATAGTCTGTAAGTAGTGGTGGAGAGAATCTTGCATCACTCAAGTCTGAAGTAGGTGATTAAGTTTTAGTCTCTCAGAGGTAGGACTATGGTCTGATGGTAATTCAAGAAGTCCAAAGCTAGGTGAATTGTGAGCCTTGCAAAAGAGTTTTAATTAAAGTAACTGCGTGAAATCCACACAACAGGAAGACAGACCAGAGCAAGTTCATGTTTATCAGACATGTTCCTGGGACCCACTTCATCAGGTGCCTGGGAGACTCTGAAGAGATTTTCAGCATTGGGATGAAACATCTAACAAGAGCTTTCAGCACCATTTCCTCATTAAAAACAACCTTTCAAGCCAGCCATGGTGGTGCACACCTGTCATTCCATCCTTTGTGATCTTGAAGCAGGAGGATAACAAGCCAGAGGCCAGTCTGGGCTACGTCGTGAGCTCTTTTTCCAAACAGCAGCACCGCAGCCTTTCAGTGATTCATTCTGTCTCCAAGTCTCAGAATAAGAAAGGAGTGACATGAATAAGGTTTTCAGGTTGCTATGCAGGTTGGGTACTAAACCAAGTACTCATTAGCAATGAAATACACTTTATAGATTTGAAAATTTACTAGGACAACTTTATGGAAAACTAAAATTAGAAAATTCTCGTTGTTTTAAACAAAATCAATATATCATAATTTTTGACTGATGTAAGAACGCTATGATCAAGGAGATCCTTTTCTTTTTTTCTTGTATCTTTAACTGGCACAATCAATGGAACATATTTAATGTGTACAGTTTAGTGAGCTTTGATAAACACCTGCTGCCAAGAATCCATTAGCGTAATTAAGACAATGAACATAGTTGTCATGTCCCAAAATTTCTGCATGCCTTTTCACAGGGTATCCATATCGCCATTTCTACATCATCCCAGCAGATAAGCAATCAATCATTGATCACAGATTGGTTTGTATTCTTTAACATTTTAAATAAGTTTTTCAAGGCCTATGCATTCTATTTATTTTGGACAAATTCTCTTCTCTCAGCATTGTAATTTAACATTTATCAATGTTGTATGTGTTCCTTTTTTCCTGATAAGTAATATTCCACTATGAGGGAGTGCCAAAGTTTGTTTGCTTATTTGCTGCTCCCTAGTGGGACTCCTGCAAGTAAAACTCCTCCAAACATTTACGCACAAATCTTCTCAGGGGTATATGCTTTCCTTATCTTGGACAAATACTTAGAAGAGGAATACCTTGATTACTTTGTAGATGCGTGTTTTAATTTAAATAAACTACTTAACTGTTTTCTTGGTTGCCCCAGTCTTTATTATCACTGCCAGCGCAATAGAGTTGCATTTGGCCCATCTCCTTCTCAACACTTGGTATAGTCAACCTTTATGATTTTAACCATTTGAACGTGTACATAGAGGTATCTCATTGTATTTTCTTTTTTAGTCCAACAAGCAATTATTGAAAACTTAGAACATGCAAATTAACATTCCTTTAAATGCATTTGAGCCTTAATTTTTAAAGTTGTTGTGTGAAAATGGTTGCAACACAAAATTTACCATTTTGTCCACTCTAAATATACAATTATACTTACAGTGTTATGTATCTACCACTACTGTCACTTCAAATGAAAAAAGATGCATATGCAAACATCTGTACCCCAGAAGGAGCAAGTCCTTCCTGTTCGCCTACTCTGAAACCTCTATTTTCTTATGAATGTGCCTAGATATGAATGCACCTAGATATCTCATGTCAATGGAATAATGCAGGTAACTATTCTTTTATTTCCCTCAGTCAGCAAAATGTTTTATAGGTTCACCCATCTTCATAAATAGTGTTTCATTTTGTGTGTACATGTGTGTGTGGAGAGAGAGAGAGAGAGAGAGAGAGAGAGAGAGAGAGAGGAGAGAATTTCTGTGTGTTACATCTAGGTGTTTATCCACTCCTATGTTAACAAACATCTGGATCATTTCCAGCCTTGGGCTAGTGTTGACCATGGTCACTATAAATAAGATGTGCAAGTGTCTGTTTGACATTTGTGGTTTTAATCTGCCCTTTCCCATGGACTAAAGATGCTTTCATCTGTGAGTCGGTTTGTTGTTCATATATTTTCTTTGTTGAAGTATTGTTCAAATCTTTTGGCCATTTTTAAGACTATAATTTTATTATTGAATTGTAACTGTTTCTAAGTTTTTCTTAGCAAGAGTTAGCTGTTTACTTTCATAGAAGTGTCTTTTAGAGAGAAAAATTTTGAATTTTTATGAAATCAAATTTACTAATTTTCTTTGCTTTTCATATAGTTCAAAATTTTTGTGTTCTCATATTTAATAAATTTTTTTCTCAGCCTACCAAAACCCTTAGAAATTTTGTAGCTTTAGCTGTTAAATTTAAGTCCATGTTTCATTTCAAGTTTATTTTTATATGGTAAGATGTAAAGTCAAGGTTCACTTTTCCTTGCATATAACTTTCCATGTTATATGGAAAAAACTATCAGCATGCTCACTGATAGTTCTTAGCATCACTTGGAGACTGATGGTGTGGTGGCCCTATTGGTATGTCCTCAAATCTGAATCTCTCAGCTATCTGAACAGCACTTATGCTATAATGCTTTAATAGTTCAAGGAACTGAAAATCAAGGGTCCTACTCCTCAGTCCTCTCACCCTTACTGTGTGTCTACTGGGTACCAGATAATTGATCAGCTGATAGAACGACAAAGATAATAAAAAGCAGTCCTGGCTTTCAAGAAAATACATTAAAATGTATTTGATTTTGCTTCATATTTTATTTGCTTATTTCTGATTTAAATCTATTTGCCCTTCAAAGGTGATTTTGAGAGAAGATAATGGGTAAAATTTAACTGAAACTCTCACTAAACTGTCCCATCACTTCTATTTTAGTTTGCTTTCAATTGCTGCAATAAAAACACTGACCAACACAAACTTGGGGAGGAAAGGGTTTATTTGTCTTATAAGCACAGCCTGTCATCAAGGGAAGCCAAGGCAGGAACTCAAGCAGGAACCTGGAGCACAGATCATGGAGGAACGTTGCTTACAGGCTTGCTCTCCTGGTCCCTGCTCAGCTTACTTTCTTATACAACACAGCCCACCTGCTCAGGGGTGGCACCACCCACAGTAGGCTGGGCCCTCCCACATCACTCAATAATCAAGAAAATGCCCCACAAACATGGCCACAGGTCAGTCCAATGGAGACAATGCCTCAACTGAGGTTCCTTCTAACCAGGTGTGTCATGTTGGCAACTAAAGCTATCCAGCACAACTTCCATCCCATACTTGAGGATGCTAAGTCCCAAAGTATGATGATTGAAGAGTCACAAGGGTACCTGGGGCGTATATCTCAGTAGTAGAGCTCTTGCCTAGCATGCATGAAGCCCTGATTGCATTCCCAGCATCACACTCAGACTCACATGTGCTCACAAAGAGCCAAGGGTCCCCAGAGCATATGCTATGGTCAGAAATCTTTAAGCGTGATGATTATGCCCCGAGTTGCCCTCGAGAACTCAGTGGGGAGGCACCCTTTTTCAGTATGCCATGTGTAATAGCCTGTACAAGCTCAGAAAGAACTAAATAAGAGTTACAGCATGGTTGGGCTTCTGAATTCTTACTCTGCTAGTAAATATTCTGGTCAATAATTTTTTTCCTGGTTTTCTATAATATGTATTTAACCTAGATAACTCATAATAGCTGACAATTTGAGCTAAGTTATACAGACTGGGTTTTCTCCCAAATACTTCCCCAACTATCAGGCAGAAGAGAAGGAAAAGCAACTGGTTGGGCAAAAAACCATAGTGTTTGGTCCCAGTGATTTAAGTCATAGTATCTCACTGAACCAACTCTAGGGCATCAAGGACTTACACTCGTGTTGGAGAGAAGAGCACGTGGAATACACACATCTTCTGATCAGCATTTGAACAACTCATTCGCTCCTTGGCCCACCTTGCTTATTTTAAGCCCACTTAATTTTATGATGTACCACATCATAAAACCACAGATTGGTGGCCATCACACTCATGTGGCCTAACCCACATTTAAAAAAATGTTGACTTAATTATCAGCATGTAATAACAGAAACTTCCCATAAACATATGCATTGCCAGCTTCTCTTTGAAAACTGGAACGTCTGGAAAATCTGGGCTTGCAGTCCCTCATGGCAACCCTCAGCTGACCTCCAGCATCAGCTGCTCTCTGATAAACCAGATGTTTTGACTCCCATCCATACAGCTGGCATGGCTGATGATATATTTCATACCTAGATTCTCCAAGGTAGTGCTTCTTAAAGGCTGGCTTCACCTTGGCATCATGTGAAGAGATTTAAAAATAACTGATGCCTGTGTCTCACCTCTAGAGATTTGATAAAATTCATCTGGGATATAGACCAGGACCTAGGACTTTGGTAAACTCCCCAGGCAATTATGTTGTGAGGCCAAAATTGAGGGCCCCTGAGACAGATCTTCACAAAACTTAACCTGTATATGAATCACCTGGCAATCTCATTCAACTGTGGGTAATAAGCCAGTGAGTCTAGGACAGGACCTAGGATTCTGCATTTCTAACTTGCTGTTAATGGTGCTAGTGCTGCTGGTCTGTGGGCCTCATGCTGGCAAGACTTCGGGTCATTTGTATTCATTTCTGTTTTGAACACTAAAATACATATTTAAGTTTAGAATCTAATGGAAACTTTTTCTAACATTCCAATTACTGAAGTAGCTGGGGTGCAAATAGCCAATTAGAGTATCCTACTGGTTTTCTTTGTGGAGAATATTTTCTCAGTTTGCTTTGGCTACTCGGAATCTTTCTCTATAATGTAGGTCCTTGATTTTACTATGTCTGATTTCCATGCAGCAGATGACTTGGAGGGCTTTACATAAAACAGATTTCCACACTCCAACTTTCATTTTTGTTTTACTGATGAGAGAGAACGTGCATTTCCAGTAAATTCCAAGTGGATGCTCATGTGCTGGCTTTGCGGCTTCTGAGAAGGCAGGCAGGTGACAGAATCAGCCCCTCGGCCTTATCATGTCAGCTTCTTGAGACAGGGTCTCCCCATGGCCCCAGCTGGCCTGAAACTCACTATGTAGACCAAGCTGGCCTTGAATTCACTCTGTTTGCTCCAGAGATCCGTCTGCCTCTGCCTCCCGAGTCAGCTTGTTTTAAAACAGCTATATTTCGGGTTTCCAGATAAGATTTTACTCAGGGGTCTGTGGAGATGCCACAGAGGGTAAAGTGCTTGTCATGCGAGTGTGAGGACCTGAGTTCAGATCACTAGCATCCAAATTAATGCCGGGTGGATATGTGCCTCACCTGTGATCCAGGGCACACAGGGTAGAGACAGGGGATCTCTGGAACAAACTGGAAAGCAAGACTTGCTCAATCCAGCGGTTTTGGGTTCAAGTGAGAGACCGTGCAGAGCTCAAGGAAGACTCCCATTGTCAACCCTGAGCCTCCCACATACATGTACCTAGACTTGCACACAAACAGATATGAATGAGTACAGACACACCCATGTATGTATACATACACAAAAACCCCAAGTTTGAACTCTGCTGTTCTGTTGCCTCTGCTATTGTTTTATAGAAATCAGTGGAAAATGAAAAATAGAGTAGTGATGTGTTGAACAATATCAATTTAGTACAGATGAAATTGAAAGACACAAGTTGTTCAGTGCCTATAATGGAAAAAAAGGCTTACTTACCCTCTTTGAACATAAGCTCTGTGTTCAAATATAATGGGAAAAAATAAATATATGTGCAGAATAAAAGAAAAAGTGCAATTAGGGTTTTTATGCTGTGTTCAGGTTGCAGATTCCCAAGGTGAAGTCTCTTTCCAAGATTTTGTCATGCGCCAAAGGAGGAGATAGCTGGTAAGGCTAAGGGAGACATTCATGAATGTCATAGCAGTTTCATCTTAGCTTATTGGATGAAATTCAAGGAATCCTACTACAGGAAAACATGTCAGAGCATCTATGATGAGGCTCTTCATTTCACATAGAAGGATCAAAGTATGAAGAATGTACCATGGTGTCTTAGTTTCTTTTCTTATTGGCATGACAAAATACTCTGACCAAAGCAACCTGAGAGGGTTTATTTTAGTGCTCACATTCAAGGTCAGTCCATCCTGATGGATGTCAAGGCAGCAGAAATTTGAAACAGATGGTTGCATTATGTCCACATCAGACGAGAGCAATGTATGCATGTATTGTAGGACCCTGAGACCCTCTTCATTCACCCGCTAACCCCCAATCCCTCCAGACCCCCACTAATTGCTCTTTTAGCTTCTGTAAAACGCTTGGCTGCTGCTTTAGACATGCCTAGACATGCCCTGGCATGCCCTGACCCCCGCCTGCTATTCCCCACCCCCTTCCAGGAAACTATAGATTAAGCAAGCCTGAGCATAAAAACTGCCCTATAACATAAAAACAGAGGCGAAGGAGCGACTGGAGCCAATCGATAACGCTTGAGAATAGCACCTACCAATAAAAAAACTTCCAGGGCTGCATCTTATACATCCAATAAGTTTAAAATTATGTTGGCAAGCGCGGGTTCCTTAAAGCAACCAAAATGTATCTTCAGTTTCCCCCCCTTTGTCTAAAACCTATAAAAGGCTTCACTCTCCCTTACTCTGGGCTCTCAGCATGGATCTGTTGGGTTGGTGAGGTCTGAGAGCCCGAGCTTAAGCCTGAATAAACCATAAACCTTTGCTTTTGCATTTTGGTGTGTTGGGTCCTCGGTGGTCTTTTGGGGGTCCAGTGGATGAGGTACAACATTTGGGGGCTCTCCCGGGATTCCCCCAGAGACCCCCGAGAGGAACCAACCCCGAAAGTTTTGTGATCAACTGGCTGGGTAAGTTTTTGTAAAACTGTGTGTGTGTGTGTGCCTATCTTCTCTATGCTTTCACTTTGGTTGCGGCCATCTGATCTCAGTTTTTCTTTGTTGTTGAAATGCTAGCGAGGTGACCTGGAGGATTCGGGAGATGTCCCCATCCTCGTCGGGGTGGGTGTTCCTCATCGGACACTCCACCAGGACACTAGTCCATCTGAAACCTCAGAGGACCTCGCCACCCTGTTGGGACACGTGCATCCTATCCATACAGTCTTTGGCATAATCAAGCCAGGGAACTCACACGGCCAAGAGTCCAGACCATCTGAAAGCCGTGGTAGTTTATTCTGGGCCCTCTGTTTGTCTGTGTCATTCTTGTGTCTTGTGATCTTTGTTCTAATTTCTTTGTTGATGAAACGGACAGGACTGATAAATACTATGGGCAACACCCTGACTTCCCCTCTAGATCTTACACTAGTCCACTGGGGGGACGTTAAGACGATTGCCCATAACAATAGTGTAGATGAAAAGAAAAAGAAATGGACAACTTTATGTTTGGTTGATTGGCCCTCCTTCAATGTTGGATGGTCCCCTGAAAGGACTTTTAACCTGAGTTTGATTTCCAGGGTAGAGGACCATGTCTTCCGCCCACAGACAGGCCACCAGGACCAGATCCCATACATCGTCACCTGGCAAGGCCTCATCGAACGACTTGATGGCCCCCCAGCCTGGGTCAAGTCCTTCCTTCCCCTGATTAATCCAACTGCTCCCCCTCCACCTCTGCAGGTCCTCCCTCTCAGATCAAGGCGGTAGAGAAACCCATTCTCCAGGGAGGCACAGAGGAGAACAACATCTTTCCCCCACCCTACTCCTCTCAGACAGGCACCCTGCCGATGGCACCACAAGTGCAGGCCCCACCTCCTAACCCTGAGGAGCCACCATCACTTCCACAGGGACCTGCGCAGGCCACACAGAGCCGTGAGTGCAGGTCCTGCCTCCTAACCCTGAGGAGCCACCCTGTGCAAGCCACACGGAGCCAGAGGGGGGCAGCCCCCCAGCCTAACACCATTGTCCTCCCCCTCCGGCCGCTGGGCCCCCAGATGGAGAGGGCAATCAGCCCTTTCATTACTGGCCCTTTGCCACCAGTGATCTTTATAATTGGCACTCACAGAATGTGCCTTTCTCTGAAAACCCCAGGGACTTGATTAACTTATTGGAAACTGTTCTCTTCACTCATCAGCCCACCTGGGATGATTGCCACCAACTCCTGAGTGTCCTGTTCACTACTAAGGAGTGAAACAGGATCCTGGAGGCAGCCTGGAAATTGGTTCCAGGCCTCATCGGGGACCCTACCACAGACCCAGGCATCATTAATGCCAGCTTTCCCCCTAGCCATCCCAACTGGGACTACAACACGGCAGAAGGTAAGGAGAGGCTCCTGGTCTACTGCCAGACTCTGTTAGCGGGTCTCAAGATGGTGGCTCGAAAACCCGCCAATATGTCTAAGGTCTATGATGACAGGTGCCTGAAGAGAGCCCAGCCTCATACTTAGAGAGGTTACAAGATGCCTTCCAGCGGTTCACTCTGTATGACCCAGAAGCAGAGGAATCAGCTCAAACTGTGATGTTTTCTTTCATTAACCAGGCAGCCCCTGACATCAAGAAAAAGTTACAGTCTTTAGATAGACTAGGAGAAAAAAACCTTAGAGACTTAATAGCAGTGGTGGAAAAGGTTTATAATAGAAGGGAGACAGCAGCAGAACAAAGAGAGGAAAGAAAAGAAAAAAGACAGGAAGCAAGCCTGACCAGGGTCCTGGAGAGGCAACAGGCCTGCCACAAGAAGGACCTCAGAGAGATATTATTGGCAACCAACACCCAGTACAGAGGGAGCTCACTGGCAGGGTCCAGACCATGAAATAAGGTAGGGAAAAACCAGTGTGCGTACTGCAAGGAGGAAGGGCACTGGGTGAAGAACTGCCCCAAGAATAAGCGATCAGCTAAGGTATTACCAGCTCTAATTAGGGGTGAAGACAGTGACTACAGGAGATGGGGCTCAGGTCCCCTCCCTGAGCCCAGAGTAACCCTGAAAATAGAGGGGAAACCAATTGAGTTTATGGTGGATACTGGTGCCCAGAATTCGGTTTTATTGGAGCCAAGAGGGCAAGTGTCCTCCAGAACTACATGGGTACAGGGGGCAACAGGAACAAAGCCCTATTCATGGACTACCCTAAGAACAGTAGATTTAGGAAAGGGCTGGGTATCCCACTCATTTCTAGTAATCCCAGAATGTCCCTACCCACTTCTGGGCAGAGATTTATTGTCAAAAATGAGGGCACAGATCCACTTCACACCTAAAGAAGCCTCCCTGCTTCACAACGGGGCACTGGTTCAGGTTCTAGTCACCAACGACCTGACTGAGAATATAGACTCCATCAGGAGTAGATCCAACCAAACCCTGATATTTCAGATTGGCTCCAAAAATTTCCCCAAGCCTGGGCAGAAACAGGGAGTATGGGTCTGGCAGGACACTGGCCTCCTGTATATGTTGAACTCAAAGCAGGGGTGAACCTTGTTAAAGTGCGCCAGTGTCCTATGCCCCTAGAGGCAAACGTGGAATTACTCCACATATCAGAAGATTAATGGAACTGGGGGTGCTGAGAACGACACAGTCGGCATGGAACACCTCACTTCTGCCTGTCAAAAAGCCTCAATGTTGGAGTATAGACCGGTACAAAATTTAAGGGAGGTGAACAAGACAGTCATTGACATTCATCCCACTGTCCTCAACCCTTATACATTACTCAGTACCCTGCCACCAGATGTGCAATGGTATAGAGTTCTGGACCTCAAGGATGGCTTCTTCAGCCTGCCATTAGCTCCAAGCAGTCAGCCCTACTTTGCCTTCGAATGGCATGATCCGGAGGCAGGAATCAATGGCCAGCTGACCTGGACGCAACCGCCTCAAGGGTTTAAAAATTCTCCAACTATATTCGATGAGGCCCTGCATGAAGATCTGGGTGAGTACAGAGCCCAGCACCCC
>NW_008342851.1:2534445-2597064 GCF_000622305.1 Nannospalax galili
AAGGCTGCTGCAGTCTCTACTGACAGCCCTCCCAAGTATCTTTTCTGTCTCTTGTTTTTTCTTTCAATCCTCACTCCCCCTTTCAGGTACTTTCCGTCTTGGCTGGCTGGCACTGGCATTCTTGTTGATCCTGGAGCAAGGGAACTGCCTAAAACTCCCCACTATAGCCCCGAGGACTTAGCCTGGATACACACTCTCCCTATGACTCAATGCCTAGAGGGCTGGTGGAGGACAATGGCAGGGAAAGTTATCCTACCTCAGAATTTAGGCATAAGATTGCTCAAGAAAATACATCAAGCATCACACATGGGCACCCAAAGGATGCAAGACTTACTAAGAAGAGCCAAAGTTAAACTTCAGGAAAGAAATCAAGCCATTAAAAAAATTGTTAGGCATTGTCATGCTTACCAGTTAACCAACTCAGCTCCATCCCATGCTAACCCAGGATCCCGGAGCAGAGGGACACTAATGGGTATGTATTGGGAGACTGATTTCACTGAGATGAAACAGGAAAAATTTGGATATAAATATTTACTAGTATTCATAGACACCTTCTCTGGATGGACTGAGGCCTACCCAACCAAGCATGAGACTGCTTATGTGGTAGCCAAGAAGCTAATCGAAGAGATCCTGCCCAGGTATGGTTTCTCAACTACAATCGGATCAGATAATGGGCCAGCCTTTGTCTGTCAGGTAAGCCAGGGAATAGCCACTGCACTGGGGACCAATTGGAAACTACATTGTGCTTATAGACCCCAGAGTTCAGGACAGGTAGAAAGAATGAATAGAACTCTAAAAGAGACCTTAACCAAATTAGCTTTAGAGACTGGTGCAGACTGGGTGGCTCTCCTCCCCTTGGCCCTTTTAGAGTAAGAAACACTCCATACCAGATGGGTTTGACCCCCTTTGAAATCATGTATGGAAACCCCCCTCCTATGATACCTAGTCTCCAAGCTGACCTGGTATTGACCTTAGGAGACCAGGACCTGCTGGACTCACTCCAACGGTTGCAGCTAACCCACCAACGGGTCTGGCCGCAACTCACAGCCATATATGAAGCTGCTCTTCCCCCGCAACCCCACAAGTTTAAACCAGGCAACTGTATCTGCAGACAGCAACGGAAAAATCTCGAGCCAAGATGGAAGGGCCCCTTTGTGATCCTCTTGATGACTCCCACCGCACTCAAAGTGGACGGCGTCGCAGCTTGGGTGCACTACTCCCACACAAAACCTGCCGACCCGTTTGCAGTCCCAGAGGATTACAAGGGAGACACCTGGAAGGCATCCCCACACCCTTTGAATCCATTCAAGCTCCGCATCTGATGGGACCCTTCCTGCTAACCTGTCTATTGTTGTAATTGAACTGCTGATCGACTGATGGTACCTTTCCTACAAGTAACATAAATCCCCATATGCCCCTTAGCATGATCTCCCCAGATACCTGTGAGCTGGCCAATCAGAACCCATGATTGGGTTCCCCAGTTACAAGACAAGGGGGGAATGTAGGACCCTGAGACCCTCTTCATTCACCCGCTACCCCCAATCCCTCCAGACCCCCACTAATTGCTCTTTTAGCTTCTGTAAAATGCTTGGCTGCTGCTTTAGACATGCCTAGACATGCCCTGGCATGCCCTGACCCCTGCCTGCTATTCCCCCCTCCCCTTCCAGGAAACTATAGATTAAGCAAGCCCGGGCATGAAAACTGCCCTATAAGGTAAAAACGGAGACTCCAGTCCCCATAGATAACAGTCAACATATTCCACAGCCCTGAGAATAGCACCTACCAATAAGAAACTTCCAGGGCTGCATCTTATACATCCAATCAGTTTAAAATTATGTTGGCACGCATCGGCTCCTTGAACCAACCAAAATGTATCTTCGGTCCCCCACCCTTTGTCTAAAACCTATAAAAGGCTCCACTCTCCCTTACTCTGGGCTCTCAGCACAGATCCGTTGAGTTGGTGAGGTCTGAGAGCCTGAGTTTAAGCCCGAATAAACCATAAACCTTTGCTTTTGCATTTTGGCGTGTTGGGTCCTCGGTGGTCTTTTTGGGGTCCAGTGGACGAGGTACAACAGTATGTGTAGTGCTCAGCTTGCTTTCCACATCTTACAGAGTCCAGGATCTCCTGTCCAGGGAATGGCTACACTCACAATTGAGATGGGTCTTCTTGCATCAATTAATGTAATCAATATAACTCCTAGAAGCCAGTCTCCAGGAGATTTGAGAATCTGTCACGTTGACAACACTAACCACTTGGTCAACCTCATATTTGTTTCCAGGTTTAAAATTTTTTTCTATGAGACTCTCTACGAGGTCCAGGCTGGCTTTGAACTTGAAACTCTATGGCCTCAGCCTCAGTGTTGGGATTATAGGCGTCCACCACTGCATTCCATATGGCACAGTAGATTTTTAAAGGTGATATATTTCTTGCTTTTGTATTTTGGCTTCATTAGATAATGGGAATAACAGAAACAGTAGCACCTAAGTAGCATCAGAGGACTTTACTTTTCCATTGGAATCTGAGTCATCTTTAAAAGTGATTGTATTTTCTAAGGAGAAGCTGTGAATTTCAATACTTGCCCCTCTACTTCCAAAGCTCACAGAAATGAACCACCAAATTCATGGTCTGATAAAAGACTAAGTACTTGGTTAAGAAAAAGTAATATTCTTGGCAGAACACTAGGAAAGAGCTGCAAAGGGGGCTCTAGGGTAAGCAGGATGGGTGAGTGCATAAACTGTAGAATAAACCTTATTCTGGGAGAACTTGGAAAAATTTCCTCTTGACCATGTTCATGTGAACAAACGGAACATGGCTGACATCCTTTAGCAGTGGAAGGTTGAACCAACATCAACTATTTTTTTCTTGAGCATAATAATTACTACCCTAAGGACCGGCATTTTCACATTTCAAGAAACCACAGAATTCTCTGGAGCTTCACCCACCCAATCAGAAGCATCACGGGGCGGTGGGCTGCCTGAGTGACCTACATAGGCTCTGCCATCCCAAGACTGCAAGAGATCAGGCCTCCTTACAAAACTATTTCCTTCTCCAGGTTGAGCGGCCGTGCCAGGCTCCTGCAGTCCGCGGCAGGCAGCGGGCACCGGTCCCTCCGGCTCACCCTTTCACCCCTCCTTCACCCGGGAGCACCTCGCCGGGTGGCGTGGTTTTTCTGACCACTAGGGAAGCTGTGCAGGCGAGGCCAGGAATGACAGGGCCTCCTGGCTTTGGTGAGTCCCAGCATCCGCGTCCTCCCGGCCGCTTTGCTGAGGCTCTAGTGGGTTCGAAAGAGGAAGGGGCTGGTGCATAGCAAGACTCGCCGAACAGACACAGCCAGGCTCCAGGGAGGCCTGAACTTGCCTGGGACCTCCCCGGGTTCCCACCCCCCGCCTCCGGCCCGGGAGACGCCCAGTGGCTGAGCCAGCCCCGGCCACGCAGAGCTAGAGCGCTCCGCAGCGGAGGCCGCGCGGTCCAGCCGCCCAGGGCATCCCCGAAGCAGGGGGCGGAGGCGAGGGCCGCCGCAGGAAGGGTCCGCGGGGCGGGAGCTCCTCTCCGCCCCTCGACTTCGGCCGCTGGGCTCCCGGACCCGCTCGGTCAGTGGCACGGGCGGAGGGGGGTGGCTAGCGAGCAGGGGGCGGGGTCGCGCGCTGATTGGTGTGCGCTCGTGGGCGGGGAGCCGGGGCGGGCCTAGAGGCGGGCCGGCACAGCGCTGGAGCTGTGGGCTCACGGAGAGGAGTAGCGAGCAGCTGGAACGGAGTTGGAGGAAGCAGCGGTCGCGGCGAGGGTGGTGGACCAGCTACTCGGAGACTCCGAGCCGGGACAGCCAGGGGCCGGCGGGTCGTAGCTGGATCGCAGGCGCGTCGGAGCGGTGCGCTCAGGAAGCCGCTGAAGCACAGGCCGGGCAGAGGAAGGAAGCCGGCCGCCGGGGAGGTAGGGCTGGTGTGTGCCCGGGAGGGGGAGGCGCTGCATGCGTGCGCGGCCGCTCTTCCTGTCACCAGCAGCAGCTTCTGCGGAGCCGCGCCGAGGGGAAGCGGCCGGACCACCGGCTCCCCGCTGCCAGCGTCCTCCGGCTGCGGACAAGCCTTCCCGGCCGGTGGCCAGCGCCTGCGTGCTTGTGGCCACCTCCTGATCGTGTTTCCTCGGCGCTGCCCAAAGCCGGCTCTGCACGCCGCCCGGCGCGTTCGGCCCGGAGCTGCCAAGCGACCCCGGGCTCCCCTCGGTCCCCGCACGCTTCCGAGGGTCCCCTGTCGCCCTGCAGCTTCCTGGAGCCCTGAACGGGAAGAGGGCGCCCTGATCGCCGTCTTTGCGTTAGCGCTCCGCTCCCTCGTGGCCCCCCAGCTGCAGCCCGGGTCGCGGCCCGGCCTTCCCCGGGGTCCCCGGAGCTCTCCCCCTAAACCCTGGCGAGCGAACTTTGCCGCCCTCCTCTTCCGGGATGGGGGAAGTGCGCCTTGGGGCGGTTGGTCTCTGGGGCCCTAATTCGGTGTCTGGTGCCCGCCGGGCATGGGCAGGTTTCAGGAGGCATAATCAGTGGGGTGCCTGGTACCGCCCGGAAATCCAGCTTTTCCTAAAGCGGGGCGACCCTGGAGGGACCTGCCCAGCAATATGGAGCCGGCTGGGAAGAGCAAAGGAGCGTGCAAGCCGGAGTTAATATATTGAGGGGAATTGTCTGCCAGCCGGGGCTCTAACACTTCCTTCCCAAAGACAGAAACTGCCCCGCAGATCACGAGACAAAGAGACTAGAAAAGCTCTGGCCAGGCACGCGTGTACAGAAATGTATTTTGGTAACTCGCATTCGCGCACAATAATGCAAGGGTGTGAACGGAGTGGCTGTTGCATGTTGAATGCTGGGTGCAGGCACTGGATTCGGGGGAATTCTGCTCCCGGCGAGGCTAATACCGGAAAGCTCTCACTTCCACCGTTAATTCCTCCCGGAGGAGCTACGGGCCCTGCCTTTGTGCTGGAGTGAGTTTATGCTTTATTTAGGGGTTTCGTGATTTTAGGGCTTTTAGAGTCGCCCCCCCCCCCATCTTTTCCTCTTCTTCTCCTCTTTGTCAGACAGCGTGAAGGAGGAATGGATAAAGCAGTTCCGGGTTTTGAATGCAGCATGAGGTTGTCATTTCAATGTGAGTTTCGAGTTTTTGGTGTTAGGGGGATATTCACAAAGCTGATGGGGTCAGGTTTCATGTGGAAGCATATTTTAATATTTCATTGGCTTAGGGTTCTTTTTTGCCACCTTAAAGTGGTAATTTATGAACTTGGGGTGGTAGATGGGTTTATTTCTGCCACAGATTAACAGATTAATAGATTTCCAAAGTATAAATCATGAGGCATGTGGGGACTTCAGCACAGGTGAGGCATACAAGCATCGTTTATCACTGAACAAGGGAAAAGCACCTCACTGAGCTGTAACTTTTTTTTGGCAATTACATTGTTCTTGAAATAAACCCTTAACACTGAGTAGTTTTCTTAAGTACAAAAGTTTAAGTAACTTTTATGAGACAAAGTTATGCCTGATCCCCCCGCCTTCATTGCAAACTCAAGTTTAAATCGGAAAGGCCAGTGGGGGAGGCTCCCCCCTGCTTTGCAGAAGTACTGGACAGTGTTACTGCTGGCCTTCCGTTTTATGTGCCTGTTGCAGGTCACGCCACTTTTCCATAGCAATCTATCGATTTTTATGATTTGAAGAAAGTTACATTAGCTGATACTGGCTTTCAGACTGTCATGCGAGTTTACTTTTAACTTTCCTCTTGAGTTGGGACCTGTTCTTAGTTGCATAACAGAACTCTGCAGTGTGCACACTGTTATCTGCCCTCTTATCTGCTTCTTGGTTTATGATAGCACTGTGCCTTTTCACATCTGTCATGCTGTATAGTCATGTAAAAAAGCATTTTACTGCCCACTGATTGAGTATGTTGTTTTTTTTAAGTATTTCTTGACTTTGATACATTTACAGGATAAAGCTGGTCTGGGGAAACTGTTGTAGACTAAGTTACAGGAATAAGTATTTTTGGCTGCTGATGGTGATATGCCTGATCTTTGAAATTTTGGTGGGATTGCTTTTTTTTTTTAATTCTTAATAGTTTTTATTAATTGTACAGAACAATGTTTTTCTTTGGGGGCCTTTTCATGTACTGTGTTTTGATTGTATTCACATCCCCCATTACCCTTCCTTGTCTCCCCTCCCCTCTCAGGTTAGTCTCTGAAAAGGCTTTGAGTCTTAAGTGCAAACCTATTCATCTTATCTGTTGGCTATTCCCTTAAACTTTTCTCGTGAATGCCATGTAACTTTTAGGTTGGAATTTGATTAATTTTTTTTTTCTTTCTCCTAGGTGGTTCAGCAGAACGTTGTAAAAGGCATTCATTTTGAAAAATTGTCCACATAGTTGTTAAAACAGAACTAGTTCTAGCCCAGCTTTTATTGTGTTTGCATTTTCTGGTTTGCAAAATGTGTTTTATTGAATAAAGAGATAGTGAATGAGCCAACTGAAAATAAAAAGGTTTATGCAAGCAAGCTGAGATAATGTTTGCATGTGAGTTTTTTCTTTTAATTCTCTGACGATTGAGGTATATACATATAGAGGACATCAGCAGCACTTTTGTCTTAGTATATTACATCTATCAGACAGGCAGAGCACAGGACTCTGTACAGTGCAGGACTTTGCCAACAAAGACAGGAAATGAAGCATCTTGGTGAAGCTCTGAAAACTAGGATATTACCTATCACTGAGAGGGATAATCAGGTGCGTGCATGGGTAAGTGCACACATGTGCATGTTTTATTTTGGAGAGTGTCTCCTGTTGTCCAGGCTGGCCTTTAACTCTCAGTGTAGCCCAACTTGACCTTGAACTTCTAAACATCTAGGTGCCTCTTCCCATGTTATGGGATTATAGGCATGTACCAACACTCCCAACTTTCAATTTAGTTTTTACTTTAGAAGACAGTATAATTGTTATCATGATTTTTTTATTAAGACATAGGTTGTGATTAATTTTTTAAACATTCATATTATTCATTGCATTTTTTTCTAGCCTCATTCTCCTCTAATGTTATTACTCGCTGTAGTTTTGCCAACACTATTGAAATCACTTGCCTAAAGGAGCAGAATTAAAAGCCATTTTTTGTACACTAAGCCAAATGAACTGAAACACGGACTGTGGAATGACTTATGAACTTGTCTGTTCGGCTTATGCTAGGTCTCCTCCAACCCCACACTTTTTTTGGGGGGAGGGGGTGAAAGGTGGAATGAGTATAGTACAAATATTACTGAAGGGAAAAAAAAATCTGTAAAAACATCACTGGAGATCTTGTTCTGCCACCATTGTTTTCCCTAAAGTAAATCAAATATATACCCACAAGCACCTGTAGTCAAAATAGTTCTCAGGTTAATGATCACCTGGGAGGGTGTCGAAGTCATAGGAGCCTGGCCAAAGGGTCAGGAGGTTCCACCAGTGGAAGTCTGTGGAGGTGAGATGGCTGTAGAGGTGAGATGACTGGCCATTGGATCAGCCTTTGCCCCTTGCCTTCCTCCTGGAACTTCTCTGTGGTCCTGAGAACTGGGCTTGTGTCCCATGAGGACCTAGCTGCCTTCATTCTCTGGGGCATTGCTTTGTTGTACTCCTTTTTTCCTCTTTGAGGACAGGCCAGGGAGCAGCCAGGAAACCCAGTTAGGCATCAGTGTTGTCCCCAGACTCCCATCTTCTGCCCTGCCACCAAGCACACTCATGTCCCCCTACCATATAACACACCCCCAGCCCCTCCCAGGTCCCCTTTGCCTTGACCTCTTCCTAGCCACCTTCCACCTTGGGTCTGGAGAGTAAACTAGTTGGGCAAAGTCCACAGGCAGGCTTTATCGGTCTATCTATTTACAGCAGAGTTTTATTTTAGGTAGCTTCAGGCTTCTTTTAGAACTGCTTGTAGGATTGAGAGGCAGTGCAAGAGAAAATTCCTGGCACCTGTCTCTGTTTTAAATCTACATTGTGTAAATGGCAGTGACATTTAATGCTGATATTCCTAGTATCCCTAATGCTGTAACTGCAGTTGACTGTCACTTCAGGCATGTCATTTAACTTTGCTTGGTTTTCTCACCTGCAGAATGGGACTGTTAATTATGGTGAGAGTGGTTATAGGATACACGTAAAACTCCGAGAACTGCCTGGTGCGCAGTGAGCTCCGAGTTGGTGTTAATTATATTAAGCTCTTACTGAGAAGCATGGAGCTATGTGCTTGTGAGTGTAATTGCCTTTAATCCTCATAATGACCTAGGGAAGTATAGGTCTGCTTCTTGCATCTGCCTCACAGGCGATAAAATGATGACACAAAGAGGTTTAAGTGACTTGCCCATAGTTATATACTTGGCATCGATAGGAGCAGTTGCCACTAGCTGCAGCTCAGAAGTCACCCTTCCTGCCCCAAATTTTAAGGACTACCATTGTCTTTTGACAGAAAGAAATATTGTAGGTCAGCTCCCTCAGTGCTGTCCCCTCCATCCCCCGTGGCCACCCTCTCCATCCCTCTCTTCCGTAGTGATGCAGGAGAATAGACATTGGCCTCATAGCCTCTCCTGGGTAGGGGGATCTCTTCCTTAATCCTGTAAGTGCATGATCCTTTCTCCTAGCCCTCTCTCTCTGATGACCCCTTCGTGTGTAAGGGTTGCTATGGATGGGCAACTCTCCTCTGCTTTTCTTGTGCTGCTCTGGGGCACCCAATGCTGTACTGCTTGGTGAAGAGTTCTCTCTCCTTACTGTGTCACATGGGTGTGTGCTGTCTGCCCCTAAAGGGCTTGCAGGCAGGAATTACAGCCTCCACACCCAACTTAGCCACATTAACTACCCAGCCCAGAGTGTGACAGCCAGCAGCACATTCTGCTTAGCTGGTTGGCTTGGGAATGGATTGTGGTATTTGATTCCTGTAGCGTTGTGCTTGAGTTGACCCCATCTTTTTCAGATCATTTTAATTAAGGTGAAACTCATGTACCATAAAAACTTAACCTCGACTCCGTCATTCTATACACAAATGCATGGTGGGATCATAAGGCAGTTTTAATATTCCAGGGTCTCCAGAAGTTTGAAAAGTGAAGAAAATGATTTTTTTTTCAAAAGACTGTATGATCTGAGGTGAGATGGTTGCCCTAGACCCTGAGCTAGTGCACGAAAGGGGACTGGTAAGATGCAGGGTGGTGTAGGCTGCCAGCCCAGAACCCCTAGTATCTTCCTTATCTTGATGGTTTACCCATTTAGTGCTGCCACCCAGTGTCACACTGCTAATTTCATCACAGGATGGCAACACCCGAGTAGATATGTTCTTGATTTATTTAATGTACTTTGAAAATATCCATTATTGCTGCCTCCCTATCAAGTTTTCCAAATCCTTTCCTTTGTAAAAGCAAATAGAGTGAGTGAACAAAATTCAAGGGCTTTTCAGGGAGTTATATTTGGTTCTTTCCTGTGGTGCCTGCAGGTTAGGAGGTTAAACTAAAGATCTATTTTTCAAGTCCTTGCACATTAAGCAGTCATAGATTATTATTTTCCAAGCAGCAGAAACAATTTTATTTGGGGAAAATAAAATGAGAATTGTTTAATGTGTTAGCAGAGAAAGAAAAGGTACGTCCACTGGGTGGGATTATAGGCAGTTGTTAAAAGACTTGAAAGACCCACGCAAAACATTTCTTTCAGGGAATTTTGAATAGTTGCATATGATCTTATATAAAGTTGATTTGTAATTTCTTCACATGATTCCTTTATACTTTTTTTTGATACAGTAACATATATATATATGAGCTTAGAGCTATGTGTTAGAATTTCCTTGGTTATCTAAAAATAATAAATGATTGATGACTGTTATCCACATGTAAAATAACCAAATGTAAATTATAGAAATATAAAATAACTGTGTGAGTCTGGGTAGAAATAGTTCAGTGGGCAGGTATTTGTAGCCCAGAGAATGGAAGTATAATCTGGTGACTCTAGAAAAGATCTGTTCTGTCAGTCTGGATCCTCTGAGGTCCAAATGGACTTCAGGAGAGTCACATAGGCCTTCCCAGTTGCTTCAGGCTGCTGGGTGCCCTGCCATCCTGGGAAGAATTTGAGGAAGGGTGAAAAGAAGTTGCTGGTGCTCTAGCTGTGATAGTCCTCATGACTCTGGATTGGTGCTTCCCATATCTCCCCAGGGAGCAGCTGAGTTGTTAGAAATTGTGCAATGAGAGGCCCAGGAGAGTAGCATGGGGCAGAGATGCCAAGAGGGATACAGGTGGCAGAAGCTAAGCTTGTAGGGCAGAAAAGGGCAGAATTCCAGATGTGACAGCCTTCCAGAAGTGGTATGCACAGGATTCTTTGTTTCACTAGTTTACAGACTTCTTAGGTAAGGATGCATTTTAATTAAGTCTCTTTAGAAGGAAATTTGCATAGCTGATATGCTGAGTCCTAGACTTGGCAGGATTGTTGCCCAGTTCTAAGGACCTCTATTTGTGCAGATGTGTGAGACCCAAACATACTACCTGTGAAGCTGCTGTCTACTGTGAAGGCAGATATGCAGAATTAGTCTGAGGGGGCCAGTGTAGACAGACAAGCAACTGCATTTTTTATATCACTGCTCTGAGATGCTCCTGGGTATCTAAGCACATGGAATCTGGAAGTAGGTTCTGGTGGTCTTAAAAGAAGGCACTCTACAGACTGGGTGGATCCGAATTTAAGTTCTAACTCAGGTGCTCAGTGTAGTCATGACACTAAACTTTCTCCCCTTGTCAAGTGAGCATGTAGTTAAGACCTGCATTACATGGTTATCAAAGATGGAATGGGTTAATGTAGACATAACTCCCAGTAACTATCACGGGCTGATGAGGATGATAACGACGGCCATGCCTTATTTAAATGAGCACAGCAGGCCAGAGAAAGTATGCACTGTGCAGTCAGAGAGAGGCTTGCCTCTTCAGCCCAGGAAAGATCTCTCTGAACCTTGTCACCTCATGATCAAGTCACCACCCAAAGCAATGACTTGGCTGTTCTTCCTCTCCTTTTACAAAATTGCTCTCAGACTGCTTCACTGACACTGAATTATGGCTGACTTTGTTTAAGCTTTCCTGTCTGCCTTGATCTTCCTGGCTGTGACTGTAGCCTCTCAGAAGACAGGAATGCTCTACAGGCTGTCCCTGAACCAGAGGAGAACTGAGGTTCCTTTATCAGACTGAGACCCAAAGCTCTGAGTTTTTCTTAAAGAGAAATGAAGCTGCATCTGACAGTGGCAGGGAGAGAACATTAGCAGAAGTTCAAGGTCCTACTGAGCCTGTAGGGTGGGGGTTGCTTCTGTACAGTCTAGTCTCTTACCCCTCATCACACTCCTCCAAGTTCTTCTGTCCCTTGCAGGGACTTAGCCCCAGGTCCACTCAAATGGATCTTGAGTTTGTAAAGCCTTGAAAGGCCGTGGAGCTATCTCTGAGGCCAGTAGTTCCCGGGTGAGGACCATGCTTAACTTTATAGATATGCTGTGAGCTAGGGTTCGGTTGCTGGTTGCTGGGGGCTGGAGGTGACAGGACCATTGCAGTCTCCCTTTTGTTAAGAGTCCCACCAAATTGGTCCTCTGAGTGGTTGAAATTGAGGAAGTGCTAGGCAGCAGCTGGCAGAAAGATCTACCCAAACTACTGATTGAGGATTTTTTTTTTTCTCCTCCCCACAAAGACATACATTGCCAGGAAAAGCTAACAAAAATTTCAGGGCAGATTTGGAGGAATTAAATTATTCTTAGGCATATTGCCTGGTTTCCAAGCATTTAGGGATATGTAAATTTTCATGTTCTTTAGAGTTCTGTGTCTCTTTTGTACAGAGCACATTAGTTTGAAAAATGAGATTTGCTAGTTCTACATTTTTGTGTGAATTTATGCAATGAATATTTAATTTGATTCTGGATCTTTCAAAAGGAGAGGCTTTCTTCAAACATAATATAGCTTCTTTTTCTCATGCTCCACTGGCTACATTAATTTTTTCTCTGATGCCTGCAATGCAGAGTGGAGCAGCACCATCCCAAGTTAATGTTCTTGCTACACACAAATTTCCAGTGTTTGTTTTTGCTTCCTCTAGTATGCAAGCCTCCTTACAATGTTATTGTATTACAGCTGAGGCTTTAGTCATGTGAAGCTGAATACTTTGCACTTCTGAATGCTAACACAGTCTGTGATTAGATTTTGCTGCTTAAGATGCCTACACTGGAGTGCCTATAATACTAAACTTCTAAAGTGTTTCACTCTTCCAAACTTGGAAAAGCTCTTTGATATAGCGCCCTGAAATGGTGCAGCTATTTCTTGTAATGCTTAATTGTACAGGTAGCTTCGCTTCAACCTTTAGCTTGATTTTACTCTTTCTAGCAGAGATGACATTGAGAAATTGATGGAGTACAGAAGGGATGTGTGTGTGTGTGTGAATGTGTGCACACTGTCCCATCAGCCATCCATGCTGACTTAACTTTGGCTCACCAATTGCTCTGCCCTCACCATGCTTGACAATAGTGGTGGTGCACACCTTTAATCTCAGCACTCTGGAGGCAGAGGTGGATCTCTGAGTTCGAGGCCAGCCTGGTCTACATAGTGAGTTCTTGGCCACCAGCTGGGGCTACAGGGACACCTGTCTCAAAAAGACCAAACCAAAAGAAAAAGAAAAAAATGTTTTCCTTACTACCCCTCCACTAAGCCCAGTTTACATAGTATTTCACAGTAGCAAGCATTGATAACTTCCTTTAATTTCTTAACGCCTTGACACCTAGGTGCTATCCTCCTTCCTGGCCTGGAATCTGCAATCTCAAAATGTCAGTGGTGGTTCCAGAATGAGCAGAGTCCCATGGTCTAACCTTGACTCAGTTTCCCCTGTGCATGTATTTCTGCAGGGCTTTGGTCTAGGGGTCACCTGTTGCAACCTGATCTTGCTTATTTCTATTTCGGGGACTTTTGTATCTAAACCTTGACTTTTCTCTCCTCAGTTAATTGACTAAATCATGTTGTTTTGATCCTTTTGGTTGTGTGTGTGTGTGTTGCTTTTCCATTGGACTGAAATCAGCCCTGTCTTATTTGTAGCTGATTACAAAACTTGGGGCGAACCCCTTCTCATGAATCTCAGCCAGTCACTAGCACACCTGCCAGTGGATCCTGCATCTCCTAAGCCCGTTAGGTCTTTTGGGTTCCCTATGTCTAATATCGGAACAGAGCTCTCAGTAACACAGCATCAGGCATTTTTACCTCCCACACATTGTCCCCTTCATTATACTGTTTTTCACTTAAGTGTGCCCCTCCATGTACCAAGTGTGCCCCTCCATGTACCTGCTGCCGCCTCCCTGGTCCCTGTCCTCAAAGCTGTGCCCTGTGACCAGCTGCTGCAGTGTAACTTTTTCGCAGCCCTCACCTCTGTTTTGTCTCTATCCCAGCCTCTCCTGGGCACCTTGTCAGATTGGGATTCCTTGAGTGCAGTTTTTATCGCTGCTGCTTCTCCATGCCCCTGCAGAGCTCATTGGAGGACTGAACAACCCCTGTTGTCTCTAACCCAGGCCCGCTGTTCCCTCTTTGTCTTCAGATGGATGGGACTTCCTGTGCTAGCTCTTCCCAACTTATGACATTTGCTTAGTCTCTTCTGTACCCAGGATCATGCCACACATTCCATTCTGTCTGCAGATTTCTGCAATTAGATGTGGTCTTTTACTTGAACCCCACGGCATTTCGTATCTGTATCTGTTATGGCATTTACCTAATGTTTTGGTTCCTTGTGTACCAGTCATATCTCTGGGACATTGCCACATGCCAACACTCCTCCTCCTGTCCCCACCCAGTGTTCTTAGAAGGCAGGGACTGTCTTACTAATCTTGGTTGTGTATACTATGTCAAACAGTAGCACTCTGGCCTGTGTGTGTCTGCCAAATTGATTAAGTACTTGTTGAATAGAAGTAGAAATTTAAATCCACACAGATGGCAAAGTGTGATGTTCATTCATAAGCCTTGTTTTCCCTTTGCTAGGTGAAGCTGTGAGTGGAGTGTGGCAGTAAAATCAGACGACAGATGGACAGTGTGACAAGAGCGTCAGAGAGGATTGGGCCTCGCCTTGAGAGTCGGCCGGGAGTCAAGGTGTTGACAAGTTGCTGAAAAGGACGCCAAGGAGGACTGTGGCAAGCAGAGGGATTGGAGCACTGTCTTTAGTCACACCATTGATGGAGGACAGATGGACAGCCGAATGGCCAGTCACCTCTCCTCTTAAACCTTTGGAGAGTGGTTCTTTGTCCTCAGCTGGACACCTGGTAGGGATTTTAGCCCACTCCCTGAATTCGCTTTCCATCAAAACCTAAAATCAGACTGCAGTATAAAAGCAGACTCATCTATTGCATGGTGACAGATCTGCAGACATGAGTGCTGAGGGGTACCAGTACAGAGCTCTGTATGACTACAGGAAGGAGAGGGAAGAAGACATTGACCTGCATTTGGGGGACATACTGACTGTGAATAAAGGATCCTTGGTGGCACTTGGATTCAGTGATGGACAGGAAGCCAGGCCTGAAGATATTGGCTGGTTAAATGGCTATAATGAAACCACTGGGGAGAGGGGAGACTTTCCAGGAACTTACGTAGAATATATTGGAAGGAAAAGAATCTCGCCTCCCACTCCAAAACCCAGGCCACCTCGACCTCTTCCTGTTGCACCAGGTTCCTCAAAAACTGAAGCAGATAGTGAACAACAAGGTCAGCACTGATATGTGATTTTTTTCATGACTTTTTGTTTCATTTTTTTTTTTAATTTGTAAAAATGTTAGATTTGAGCTCGGATATTAAGCTCTGGGAAGAAGTCATCCTGGTAACTTGACCTATGGTGTACAAAAGCTTGGTAGGTCATCTTAGGGCTGTAAGCTTGCTTTTGAAGGGTTGGGAGTTGTAAAAACAGGGAGATGGTATCTGGGCACCTGTTTGGTGAATACTGCCAAGCATTACTATTGTAGTGGCATTCTTATGATTGGTATTATGTATCTGAATAATTACTTCAGGAAAGTAAAAAAATCTGCTATAAGCATATCTAATGTTGATATGATCTGCACGGAAAAATGTAGGGTCCTAAAATGACCACAGAACTCAGCAGGGAAGAACCATTGTTTTTCTAACCCGGTATCTTCTGCTTGGTTTCCTCCCCTGGAACACTGAGGCTTAAGCTGGAGCCCAGTCCTGGAGCTAGCGTAAAATGAAAGGGGTGCCTTTTCCCTCCCAGGCAGTGTCCTTCTGTGTTAGTGCCTGTAGTCCGCTTAGTCCCCATGAAAGGAAACCCAAGTTCACCAGATACTTCTTTAAATGGAAACCACCTCCATTCAAAATCTGCTTGCTGTTGGCTGGAGATGGTCCACACTGGAGCTTGGGCACAGCTGTTCCTTGAAGGATTTTCTTCTGTTAGGTTTCTCTCCGAGACAAGCCTTATGCTCCACTTGCTGCTCTCAGCATTGCTAGATCCTGGTTTTCTCACGAGTAAATCTCACACACATTTTTTTTCTTGTAGTCTTTTTTTCCCCTCAGAGACTTAGAAAGGGATAAGAAGGTACATTTAAATTAGATGGAGCTGAGGGACTGTAGTTACACACCGAGTAGAACTGATTAGGGCTTCACAGGAGGTTTCTGGAAGGGATTCTGATAAGACTATGTTATGCTTTCCTGAATGAATGGGGGATACGAATAAAGAAGTGGACTACAAGGAGGTGAGTTGCCTTTCAGCACTGGATAGCAGGATTGAGAACACTGTGAAAGGGAGAGAATGGACTTGGGATACCCTTGGAGGGTGCTTTTTTTTCCTGTTTTGCTCAGATCCTAAGGGATACTTGCTTTATGAGTACAGTAGTAACTTGAATGATTTTTTTACTGTATTAAATGAAAAGTGATTAATTCTTTGCAAGTCAAAAAGCCTAGAAGTGCGAACATTCATGCACATGCAGTTTTGTAGTGTTTCTTCCATAGTAGTGCTTAGCAGATCAAAGAGAGACACAATTATTTTCTCCACCAAATAACATTTTCTTAAAACCTGGCTTCTTAATTTTTACAAGTTAGAAACACTGCCTTAAGTAGGCTCATTCGAAAAGAATGACGTAATCAGTTCCAAAATACAAAGGGTTGCAGAACCATAAAAAAATACCCTTTGAATTAGAGAAGAAGATACAGGAAGCAGAGTTAAGGGTACCTGGTTGTGATCACTGACTGCAGGATTTTGTGAAAACAGTCTCTGAACAAAACTGCATCAGGTATAAGTGTATTTGGATATAATATTCAGAAGAGCAGGACTTAGGAGGGAAAACGGTTTCCTCTTTTTAAGGTGTTAAACTCTTTTATTATGCTTTCTTGCTCATGTAAGGTGAGCATTAAGATTTTTAACAGCTTTTCATTTTTCTTTTTGATACATGGAAAGAGTAAAATGAAAATTTTTAGTAGAATTCATGAAAGAGACTCAAGATAATGTGCATGGAAGTATTAGAAAGAGCGAGCCTGAATATAAATGAGAAATTAGGAATCGATGAAAGCTTGGGAAGGCAGTGAGGGAGTCACGTCGAGGGCATCATACCGAACGTTTTGTCTCATATTCTCATTTACATATGATTTTTGTGACGTGAGAAATGAACAGCTCCCATGAGTCCATGCTAAACTGATATGGATAGTAGTTACAAAGACAAGTTTGATGTGTTCGAACGTGCAAGTGCTGGTTTATTTTTCCTAAATGCATATTTATTTCCAAAGCTTTTATAGTGAAAAATTACGTGATGATAAGAAAAGGTAAGAAAAGACAGTTCCACTCTCCTCTTACCGTGATGCAATTCTTTAGTTGTCTTTTTGCTCCTTCATCTGACTTGATTCTTTTGCACATCTGGCTGTTTGTATCTCATTTCGAAGGCTGCTCCCCAAGTTCTAAGAACTGTGTAGTTCTCACCTGTGGGTACCGTTAAGGGGCACTGAGGTAGACAGGAAGCTTGGACCAGTGTGGATGTAAATCTTGTTTCTTGTGTCCTGCTTATCCCCACCTTTTTCTCTCCCTTTTCTTGAGAGAAAGTCGAGAACTCCTGGACTTTCTGGTACCAGCGACTACAGGTATCCACCACTATGCCTGCCTACCTCTTTGTATTTTAAAGGAAAGTGTCATTAAACCCTAGTCCAGAGTAGACTTTATGAGAGGTTCCTCCCTATGCAATAGAATCTACTTTTCTCTTTCCTCGTACCACACCTGGAAAGAAAGCTGTGACGTTTAGTTGTGGGGTTGAAGAAAGCAAGAAGCAGTTGCATGGGTAGGACAAGCCAGCGCAGTCCTGTCAGCTGAGCAAGTGCCAAGCACATGGCAAATACTTTGTAAATGTTTAAAATAAAAACCCTGTGTGAATGTCTGAATAAGCAGCTCCTCTCAGAAAAATGTGCTTTCCTCAATATAGTTTGCATGCAGTTGTTCAAAGCACCCTGGCCTACACATTGAATTAGTTTGCTGAACAGTCTTAGATACAGGGCATTACATTCATTCAGTAAACATGACTGGGGTCCTTATTTTGTCCTAGGAAGCAAAGGTAGAAGATGAAATTAAGACACCCCCTCGGCTTTTCCTCACCTCACACCTGTGCTTGGTCTGGTCTGCTCTGGTTCTTTCCTGAGCATCTTTGCTGATTTCCCCTTCTCCCCTCTGTGCTGTCACCTTATGAAGCTGTCTCTGCTGTGAGCGGCCCCACCACTTTGCCTTTCTCTCTGCTTCACTGTTGGCTCATGAGCTCCACAAAAGGGAGGGGTCTTGGTCCACCGGGCTCTAATTGTCTAACATAGTGCAGTAGAGTCCCTGCAAATGAGTGAAGGTGCTAGCGCTTACCCTCTACCTATGACACATGGCTCTGAAATCAGTCACATGTTCTGTGTCCTGTGCAAGTACACAGGCCCAATGGCTCAGCCTGTTTCTGAACATTGAGCCTTATTTGCTCTTGGCATCATTTATCTGGGAGGCACCCTGTAGCCTTGACCTTCAACATTACCTGCTGTGTCTCCAGACCGCTTATCTTCTACCACAAAGCTAGGGACAGATAGTTCTGCTGGTGGGAAAGTTTGGCAGTAGGTGTGTCCTGATCAGCAGGTGTTCTGGATTGTTTTTGTTTGTTTGTTTTTTTAATTGTAGTAACTTGCTTATGCTTTCATTACCCCTCCACTTGCAGCTGCTAAAATGAGGCTCATATTTTCATTCACCTTTTCACAACTTAGTGAAACCCAGTTGACCATCTTTAGAGAGAAGATTTTCTCCGTTTTGTTCAGGTGTGTAAGGTGTGAAAAGTGTGTGTTACTCTGAGGTAAAGCATGCTGTTTGTAGAAAGCAATCTGCTCCTTCTGCCTTAGCGGTTGGTTGCTGGCATTCTCCACCCTCCCCCAGCCTTATTTTGTTGGGGTTGTCCTGTTTCCTCTTCCACACAAGGAAAGGAATCATTGCAAGTGATGATTCAGATATGCAAGATAAAAATAACTTGTATAAAAGTTATCTCTGGGGCCATGTTCTAGCAGTTTTAATATATATTTTGAGATTTTTCATTTGAAGTCATACTAATGCTCGATTGTTAGTCTTCTGAGTCTCTGACCACAAGGGTTTACAGACAGTGAAATCTGCTAACTTGAGGGTCACTTGAGCACCTGAGTTCATTTTAACCCCAGACATGACCCACATACCCATGACCCTGTGGACTCCTGACAGCAGGACCCAGGTGGTTTCATATATAAAGCAAAAAAGCAGACGTTGGCTTGACCTGTTTTACATTTTGATCAAAATTCCTTGAAACAGAAGAAAAGAGCCTACATTTGGTGGTGTTTTCATGGCTTTCTGAGGCATGTTATCTTTACATTTTTCACACTCAGCACCTGAGTGTCCATCCATGGTTGTCACTCTTTGCAAGTCTGCAGTAAATCTCATAAACTGACTACACTGTATAGAGGTCACAGAAAATAGCGACCTGATCCCAAATTACACACCCATGGTCTTCATGTATGACTAGCTCGAGACAACAGACAGGGAGACATTCCTTCTTGTATACATTCTGTTTCCAAATACATCTTTTCTTTTTCTGTTTCTTTCTTTTCTTTCTTTTTTTTTTTTTTTTTTTGGTCTTTTTTAAACAGGGTCTCACTGTAGTCACAGGTGGCCTGGATTTGCTGTGGAGACCAGGCTGGCCTTGAACTCACAGAGATTTGTCTGCCTTTGCTTCCCAAGTACTGGGATTAAAGACATGTGCCACCACTCTCAGCATGTCTTTCTTTCTTTTTTAAAACTTATTTTTATTTATTTATTTTTAAATATTTTTGTTTTTATTTCATGTGTATGAATGTACTGCCTGCATGTAGGTAAGTGCACCCATCTCGTGCAATGCTGACGGAGGACAGAAGAGGCCATCGGATCCCCTGGAACTGGAGTTACGGACAGTTGTTAGCTGCCATGTGGATGCTGGGATTCGAACCCGGGTCTTCTGCAAGAACAACCAGTGCTCTTAAGCACTGAGCCATCTCTCCAGCCCCTCAGCACATCTTTTCTTATTCCACCTTCTCTTCTCCTGAAGTGAGGCTTTGAAAGGGAGTTGAAGGGACTGTTAGGCATCTGACATTGGGTGCTGTTGGCCTGTTCTGCATTCTCTAAGCAGACAAAGTAGGACTGGTTACAGGATCCTTCATGAGAGGGTCTTTCAGCTGATCACTCAACTTCCATCGAACCAGAAAAAAGTTTTGTTTGCCTTCTGTGTTTTCCTAGGAGATGGATTATACTTTTGAAAGATATCATCACTATAATTGATTAAGAGAAATCAAAAATATGATTCTTCTTTTGTGTGTGAGGGCGATGTAATGGTGTTGATGGTATTGAAAATCAAACCCAGCACCTCATGCATACTTGACAAACATTCCATACCCAGCCCACAAATGTAATTCTTAATTTTTGACAAAATGACTTGACTGTAACCACTTCTTGTGATCACAGTAGGTATTAGTCTGATATTTTTATGCATTATAGCACAGCCCTCCCTCCCATGAGAATAGAAACACCAGCATTTACATTCTTGCTACTAAATTCTTGATTTGTTAAAATATTTTTCCTGTAAATTTAAAATGTAATCATTCGGTTCCCCCAGAAATATATTCAAGGAAAGAAAGGAATTCTAAAGAATAATTTGCATATCCATGCGTATTTGAAAAGGAAATCCAGAAGAAGAGAAAGGACTCTTCCCTTCACTGCCTTTCTATGGAGGCTTCTGCTCCTCAGCTGACTTGATTGGTTAGGAACTAACAGGTGGAGCCTCTGGCAGCTGAGTCAGAGCTGTCCTAAGTGGAATGCCTCCTTCTCCCAGCTGGCTATTTCTCACAGAGAAGAGCCTTAGTTTCTATGCCATAAGGTCCAGCTTGGTGTTATTTGAGGAACCGTCTGCCAGGACACCATGACCTGTATCCTTTTGAATCACAGGCTAAGCTTATGTTTTCTTAAGTGAGATGCAGGAGGCCCCTTTTACTCTTAGCTTTTGCCTGTCATGGCTACCTAAGGTCAACTGGGGTCTGAAAACATTACAACTAGACATTTTGATTGAGAAAGAGGCAGGGACCACATTTACATGACTTTTACTACAGCATATTATGATTATTCTATTTTATAAGTAATGGTTAATCTCTTACTGTGCTTATAGATACACTTTATCATGGGTATGTGTATATAGGAAAAAAATGGTGTATATAAAGATTGGTGCCATTTGTTGATTCAGGTGTGTACTGAATGTCTTTGATGGCTTCCCCCAAACAAGGGCGATTGCTTTATTTTTTCATATGCTTTTGTTAAAGTTTCTGGGTTGAGCATTTTTGGTTTTGCTTTTTGTTTGTGTGTATATTATGTTTGCAAAGTGTGTGAAGGGTCACAGTCCTTATCTGTCCATTTCAGATGAAGTTCTTCCACCTCTGATTCAAACAGAATGTTGATGCTCTGAGTTTTCTTTGTCAGAAAGATAAAATCTCATAGCCTACAAGTGTTCTTTCTTTAGCTTAGCTGTCAGTAGATTCTTTGATAAGTTTGATGTCTAGTCTGATTTTTGGGTGAATGTATCTTTGTCCAAAAAGCATTAGTAAGTACTTCTGCAGTGAGTTTGAATTGGAGAAAATAAACATTAGAGAATTTGAAAGTCAACAGCAAATGGTGCCTTGTATCTGCTAAGCTGCACCCAGTAAGGAGAGAATTTTTGTACCTATGACAAATACAAATGCCAAGTGTATCGTGCTTTTGCATAACCGTATTTTGATTAGTTAAAAAACAAACAGAAAGTAAATGTTCACAGTACAGCTGGCTGTCACATATATGTGTATTTTTGCTGCTAACAAATTGCCACAAGAAAGGATATAAAATGGACCAGAAGAAGACATGGAACACAGGAACCACAATTCCATGATGCATTATATCTTAGTGTTTTGAAGTCTTGATTGAATTAATAGCGTTTAATATCCAAGTACTCTTCAGGTTTTTAATAAAATTAATCCAACTAGAGAAGCACAAGATGAACTTGAAATTGGCTTTTATTTCAATTATTTGGATACAATTTCCCTCAATTTAACAAAACATTGTCAGAATACTTTATAAAGTATCCTTATTTATCAGTTGATATAAGGAACCACAATATTGATGTTTCTACTATGGCAGTAGAAACATTCTTAAAAATAGAATTTTCGAGAAGGGCATGGTGGCGCAGGCCTTTAATCCCAGCACTTGAGAGGCAGAGGCAGGTGGATCTCTTGTGAGTTTGAGGCTAGCAAGGTCTACATAGCGAGTTCCAGGTCAGCTGGGGCTATAGGGAGACCTTGTTTCAAAAAAACCAAAAAAAAAAAAAAAAAAAAAAAAACAAGTCATAGTTAAAGCTTCTCTTAATCCACTCTGATAATATCCTAACTGGTGGATGTGCTTATACCAATTTCCTTTACATTACATGCTTAGATCATTTGTATTTAATAATTGCTTATTGTATTATGGTCTGCTGCTTGATGAGATGTTTTCTGTTTGTTGCCTCTGTACTTTGTTCTCTTTTCTGCCCTTTTTTTGGTTAGTTGATGATTTTTTTTTAGTGTGTGTGAGTGTGTCTGCATGTTTGTAAGTGCACCCATGCATGCAGAATGAAAAATCAAACACATTCTGTGATACAATGTTAATGTTGTGTATATTGTTAAAATAAAACTTTGTAATTGAAAGGAAAACAAGTAGCAGAACTTTGTTTAATTACATATGTGGAAGTTGCTCCCTGTGGCCTTATGCCCTTAGAAATATCTGGCTGTTGATTTTAGAAATATCTTCTCTGGACTTCTTTCTGTTTGGAGGTGTTTGTATTCATCCATCTTATCTGTTCTCAGCTAGTGGCGTGTATTATGTAGAGCCTCTAGATTATTCTGTTCTGTTATAGTTTGATGCATATCGATGTTCTGACTAAATTTATTACCTTAGAGTATGGGAGATTATCTAAATTTGTTGATCAAATCTGATATGTAGGATAGGAAAGAATATAGGCATAAGTGAAATGTAAATTCTTTTTGAGACATTATTTGAATCAGAAAGTCTACCATGCCTTGCTTCCTAAATATTCCTTAACCGCATTGATAGCGGTGTTCTCGAATTGTAAAATGAAAAAGTAGATACTGGCTCTTACTGAGTTGAGGCTGTTTTTGTGTCAATTTCTCAATTTCTATTTGAAGGAATTGTTGGAGAACTAAAAGCTATCAACGTATAAGTTATTTCCTCAGGAATGCTACCCAGAACTCCTGGATATGGTAATGAGAGAATATAGGGGAGAGTTTATGCAGAGGAGTGAGTTAGGATAGTTGGGAGGAAGTGTTCACAGGACCTCACTGTGAGATCTGATGGGAAACTGCCAAGCATTCCACTAGGAAATGTTTAGGCAGTTTTTATTTGCTCCTTGTTATCCTACAAAGGTGGATTATTATAACCTTGGAGATGAAAGATCTCAAGCTCTGATTATTGTAATCCATGGCTGGGGGAGCAGTCATAGACCTGCGGGGCATTCCAGGCAACGTGTCAGCCCCAGCAATGTGGTGTGGGTCTTCAGTTGCGGTCCTTGGTGAAGTTATGGGCAACTGGTCTGCTGTATGAATGATCTTCAGTTATATCTGTTTTATTTGCTAAGTTTCATTAACAAATCCATTCATACAATGACAAAAGAAATTGCCCTCACTTTACATGTGGCTTATAACATTTTCCTATTTCTGGTAAGTATATTAAAGAGTTAGTTACAAAGACTATTGATAAGGCTTCAAAAAGAAGATCATATTTAGGATACATGTCTATTTATGCATCCCCTCCATCCCCCAGAGAGATGTACGTACATCTTGTACAATTCTCAAGTTATATAGCCTGCTATCTGTAAAACTACCTGCATTTCTAATTATTTTTGAAGAAGTTAAATGCTGTTTCACATGTTTCCCTAAGTTTCAGCTTTTCATATTTTGTCTCCTATCTTTCTGATTAAATTGGAGCACAGGCCCAGTCTTACCTGCTTCAAAGCAAAATCCTGAGGATATTCAGCCCAAGAATTGTGTGTTTTGGCATGTGGAGAACCTGTTTCGAGTCCATAGGTACAGGAACTCTCACATTGATTCATGATTCTGAAGCCTTGTTCCTTGAATTATGTCAAGGTTAGCAGTAAATGCCGTTTTAGAGGACTGAGTAAATTACTAAGTTCCTGTGAATGTCGAACTTTATTTCTTAGGAAAGTAGGCCACTGCCAAGTTTGTGACATAAACATTGTGTTTCTGTTACCTGACTTCCAAGGACAGAAGGGTGGAGGAGGGCATGTGAAGGGCACAGGTGAATTTTATTTCTAGGTGTTTAACAAGACAATGTAACACTACACAGAGTCTGTCAGAGGCTCTGAGTGCCAGGACAATTTCTTGAATACTTTGCTTTGTGCTTTTTTTTTTCTCAACTGAAAATAAAGACATAAAAGCTGCCTGACTTTAAAAAGCCCTCACTGGTAGTCCTGACATAGCCTTTGGAGAGCCCCTAAGAAGGCTTTTCCCACTACAGCCCCTAAGAGGCCAGAACAGGAACACATGCTCAGTGATTTCAAGAAGCAGAACTAGTGGAAATTTGCCTACTGTCAACTAGTGGACCCAGGTTTAAAAACACAATAGAATAAGGTTCGACTGCCTAAAAATAGCCAGGCAGACCCATGTTCTCCATCTCCGCCCCTGTCCCTGGGGCGTTTCCTCCTCTTTATCCTTATCAACCCAACTGCACCTTTCTACTCAATATGAGTGGAGAATTTAGAAGATAACCAGGAGCCAGATGTCATGGCTCAGACCTATTATCCCAGCATTTAGGATACTGACTGAGACTTGGAGATCGAAAATTCAAGGCCAACTTAGACTACATAAAAAATACCACCACCCACATCCAAAACCTACAATAGGCTGGGAGGGGCAGGGCAGGGGATAGGGACTATTCTAGTGGTAACTCAGAATCTATCGAAGAGGCAGTGTTGGAGGTGGGATTAGAAAGACCCTAGTTAACGGAAGATTTGCATATTCTAGGCTTTTGTTCTTTCAGGGCCTCATAAAGCCAAACTAAAAGTAGGAGAGGAGTTTTCTCTCAGACTAGCAAAACTACATTGAAATGAAAACTGGTTTGGGAATTGCCTGGGAACTGTTCCTTTTGCTCTGTCATCTGACTTTAGACTTGAACCCAGCACCCAGATGGGTGGAGAGGATGGGAAACAGCTAAGTCTGTGAGAGATCTCCTTGTTCACCAATAAACAGGAAAAGCCTACCCAGGCTTACAGAAAACTGTTGCCTTGTACAGGGCAGGCAGGGAATTCAAAGGCAAAGGAGACCTCCAAAATTGAGTGTTTCAAGACCGTCCTCAGGAGGTGGGCAGAAAGCATCTGCATGAAAGGGATGGGATGAAATGGTGAGAAATCATTAATGGAATTAGAAATGTATTAGTATATTAAAATCCACATCATAGTCAGCAAAGAGTAGAATGAATACATGAAGCCAAAGCTCTCCCAGGATCCAAAGAAAAAGGTGGAATGAAAATGAGGGAAGAGACAAGAATGAAGTCGTGTGAGAATTTTAAGTATTGGTAAACAGGAACTCATTTCAAGTGTAACAGAAATAACATGACTAAATACGCTTCCAGGCCTGTGTGCAGATTTGAACCTAATCGCCACATTTTCACATGGCATCAATGAAAGGCCACCTCTGCATACGTTATGGAATTTAAAAAGTAATCATAATATTATAGTTCTCTGTGAAAATAGAAAGCAAAATGTTTATTACCAAAGAGCAGAATTATCCTCTGTCTCCTTTATAGCAGTAAATGCCAGAAGTTGGTAGATTTCAGTAAAATTTTGAGGAGAAAAGATGGTACCCAGGAAATGAGCTGCCTTGTATGTATGTGGAATGCAACTGAGAGATGTTCTTTAATACACAAGTCCTCACAAAAAACATGTTAAACCTCTTATGTCACATGGGAGGGGGGCTTAAAAGTTACTATTTTTATTTTTAAGTTTCATAATTAGAAAAGAGCATACATTAAAACTCATCTTGATTAACTTAGGGATTAATTAGTAGAAGTATTAAAGGATACATTTTCCCAATTTCCAGTGATAACAGAAGGTGCACAGATAGGGGATGGAGAATGTTTACTGTGTAGGGAAACTTTAAGAGATAAGTGTATGTACAAGACAGAGATACATAACTCTAAAACTGGATTTATACCTGTATTAGCATGTTGAACATGTCATTTCAGTGCTCTGCTAACACTTTTTAGCATGTTAACTATTTGCTTTTCATGACAACTTTGTGTTAACGATCTTATTATTACACCTGTTGTGAAGATAAAGAAAGTATATTTAAATGATGTCCCTGGGTCACACAGCTGGGATTTGACCTCACAATGCTCTCAAGCAAGTGTACTATGCTACCAAAGGGCTTATAGGTATACCCTGTGGCTTGTTCACTGTTCACTCCTGTTTAGCCAGGGTGTGTCCTGGAGCCAAGGACAGATGACCGCCTGACTTGTCAGTGACCTGTGGTCTGACAAGACAGAAAGAGTTAAACAAGTGAGACTTGGGAAAAACTAAGTATGAAGCAGACATGAGAATCATTCTTCCTTACAGTAAAAGAGTGCCAGAGCGTATTAGCTGGGAAGAGGTGGCACATTTTAAAGGACAGTTTATTGCCCTTGCATGTTGGAGCCTATGCATGCATGTGTGTGTATTATGTACATGTACACCTCAAATGCCACCCTCAGGAAGACCATCTACCTTCTTTGAAGCAGGATCTCTCAGTGCCCAGAAGTTCCATAATTAGGCTAGGCTGGCCAACCAGCAGGTCCTAGGGAATTTTCCTGTCTCTGCCTCCTTAGCACTGGGATTACAAGCATGTGCCTCCGTGTCCAGCATTTTTATATGGATTCTATGGATCAAATTCAGATTCTTGTACATGTAAGGCAAGTACTTCAATAACTCAACCATCCCCTCAGCCCAAACCTATGGGTCTTAAGTGGAAGAAATATTAACCATCAAGTTAGCCTTTTCTTGGTTAGTGTTTCTCAATGTTATATATCACATTATTGATTTATATATGCATCACATGTTTATATACACATATAGACTAGTGTTTACATGCAAATTATTTTATACTTATACATAATATATAGGAAATTACATATAGATTTTATAGTACATTATATATACATAATATATATGAACTTATATACATAAATAGATTTGATAGTACAGTATATAAGGCCAGAGGAAAGGCTTTGCTGGGTTAATTATGCAAATGTACCTTTCTAATGGAGTTTGCTGTTTTAAGCAGGATATAGCTTGCTACTTTACTGGCCTTCACTGTTTGGAATTTTATGCACAGTTACATTGTAACTGTCACTTGTGGTCTAATCTTTCCTTTAAGGGAAACTTGAGAAACCTGGTCAGCTTTTTCGTGAGAGGAAGTTTAAACATTGGCCCAGAAACTTCACAGTTGTTTAGCTGAAACTCCACTTCTTGTCAGACCACATCTCTCCAGCTCCTCTGGGGCTGGAATCCTCTTAACTTTGGCTCTCACTAAGGAAAAGTTTCACAAAGTGCAAAAAAATGTTTACTTTTGTTTTCTTTGCCAGATCCGGAGTGTGCAGCAGATCTGAGACCTCTTTGCCCATCACAATTTAGTCAAATAAGTGAATTTGTCACCAGTTCCCTGCTTCTCCTCTTATAACTGCTTTTGGTCAATTCTAGCATCAGTTCCAAACCTGCATGATACTACTGTGAATAACTGGTATTTCTTTTTAAGAGGACACTCTTTCCTCTCTCCTTTCCTCCTTCTCACCCTTCCAGTCTGGCGGCTTCTTTCCTCCCCTTTCTTTTTCCCTCAGGCACTTGTTATGGTCTAGCTGTGAGGTGAGCTATCTGAACCTCCCAGGACAGGAGGGACTCAAGTTTCACAATGATCTTTTTCAAAATATAAAGCCACTGTCCCTCCTCGCTTCTCAGGCAGCTCTGCTTATTGCATTTTCTAGAACACATTGACTCCAACTGCTTAGATGATAGTCCATTGATTCAGTGGGTCACCAAGGGACCATCCTTTACCAGCATCAGATGCTATGTTTAGTTCACATTTTGAAATACTGTAAATTTTGTATCCTATCAAATGTAATTAGTAATCTTCAGTTCGATCTCTTGTATTTAATGCCCTTTCCCAATAGGAGGAAGTAGCGAGGGTAGCTAATAGTGACAGTAATTAAGCTCTTTTAGCATGGGGGCAAAAAAAATTTTTTATAGGTGATGAAAAGAAGAGTTAATATTTAATGATTTTAGCAAAGGCAGAATAGGTTGTAATGAATTTTGTTACCATATTCTGGACCTCTGATCTGTGGGCATACAATTGAGTAATTACATGGGACTTTGATTTGTTGGAAAGGTTGCATCCGTGACTTAATATTATTATTATTTAAATTTCTGCTTTCAGTTCATTACACTTAGATTCTACCTTTTCCTTTTCATAAGTACATGTTAGAGGAAATGTTTTAGCTCTGAGATGAAGAGTTTGAGCTGCTTCTTCATGTTTGCAGGATTGCATGGAGCATGTGTGGTGTGCCAGGCAGTATCCGATGAGCTCTACCTCTTCTCCATAGTCCCGTTTGCAAGTTAAGGCTTCAAAAGATAAAGAAACTAGCCCAGAGTCAAACATGCAGAGCTGGTGGAGAACTGGTATCTGTAGCTGACTCCTCTCTGAATCTACTTCTCAGTACCATGGGCACCACCCACAGCCAGGCAGGAGGAGAGAAACCTCTAGAAGCACTGCTGATGTATTAAGAAGTTGTACTCTCTGAATTGTAGGCTTTTACATGCACTTTCACATTTCTATAATTTTTGCCTATAATTTTATTAATCTTAAAGTAATTTATAGATATCACAAGAAATGTTTGACTGGTTGATAGCTTGTGTGTGTCAGAATCATGAACCTTGAAACCACAGGCATGTAAGATACAGTCGGAGCTGGGAGTGGTGGCGCATGCCTTTAATCCCAGCACTTGGGAGGCAGAGGCAGGCGGATCTCTGTGAGTTCAAGGCCAGCCTGGTCTACATAGTGAGCTCCAGGACAGCTGGGGCTGCAGGGAGACCCTGTCTCAAAAAGACTGGAAAAAAAAAAAGATACAGTCTGTATATTTTCTTGTTGTTTTTAAGTTTTTTAAAAATTTATTATTATTATATGTGTATATGTGTATTGCCTGCATGTACGTAAGTGCACCTGGGTCATGCAATGCCTGCAGAGGACAGAAGAGGCTGTTGGATCCCTTAGAACTCGAGTTATGGACAGCTGCCATGTGGGTGCTGGGATTCGAACCTGGGTCTTCTGCAAGAACAGCTGAGCCAACTCTCCAGCCCCTTGAAATTTCTTTTAATTAATTAATCTTTTATACAGAGTTACATAAAGCCATTTTCATGCAAGTATATAATGTACTTTACATATATTCCCACCATGCTCCACTGCCTTCTCCATACACCCATCTTAAGGTGTATCAATTTCTCTCAAAGTTTACTTATAATTAAGAGTAAAACCTGAGATTTTATACGTTGAAGCAGTGATCCCATTTAGTTAGCAAAAGTGTTATTAGTACATTATTAGTTTTGGAACCTAGATTTGAAATCCTTAATAGTAATCCCAGTCTAAAAGAAGTGTGTTTTGTCTGATTGGTTAGGGGAAAGTTAGATCTTTGCTTAAGAAAAGAACCTCAAGCTGTTAGGGCTGGACCCTGGGTCAGGTTGTGAATTTTTCATGTAGCCTCAAGTTGGGTCTCACTCAGAGAATAATCATCCAACTTGGGTTCATATCTTAGGCATAATGCATAAAGCCCAAAGTTTTAGGTGGTGGATCGTTCTATATATTCATCAAGATGAATTTACTGATTCTTCAGAAGCACTTCCAGCAGACACTGTGGCAAGGAAAGCAGCGTCTTCCATGGTTCCAAGGCCCGCAAACGCCTTCCCACGTTGGACCTAGGAGACAGTAGACTTTTCCTAGATGCCTCAGAACACATGATTCTATCCCTCTTAGGAGTTAGGGCATCCACTGTGCTGTGATTAGGGTCAGCCTTACTCCTGTGAGGTGAAAAGTGTGCTGGACCCAATGCACAGCCTGGGCCAAAGAGCCAAGCCAGAGCTGAGAATTTCCCACTGTGGCGATTCCTTCCTGAGCTTGCTGTCTTTGAATCTGGCCTTCAGTGTCTGGGTAGGCTGCAGTATCTATCCAGGGAAAGCCCCTGGTTTGTCAGAGAAAACTGGGCCTAAGTGGGAATAAAATTTGCTGAACCCCCCCACCTCAAAGGGTCACATTTTTTCATTTGTGTTGTGCATGACTCATTGTAAATTACAGTGCTCTAGAGATAAAGAAGCCTTCATCTTCCCACCCTCCCAGACACCACATAGTGGAAAATGCAAGTTTTCTGCAGAAGTGAGTCTTTTTTTTTTTTTAAACAAAATGTCAGTCTCTGGTGGGACTGTCTTCGTGCCAGAATTCCCACTGGCCACTGTTGTAGTTTTTACAGAAGACTGGCTTGAAGAAGGAAGACCCATTTTGAGTTCTTTGCATCTGTGTTATAGGAAGTCTGTATTTTGGATCTCAGTGAGCGTCATGTAAAATGTACTAGACTAACTACTAAAAATTTTCATTAGGAGAAAATTTGTACCATGACTGTGATTAGGCACACAAAACTTTTCAAGGTTTTTGATGTTCATTTCCTGTTTCATTTTTGTTTGTTTTTTGTTTTAAAATGTGTCTTCTCCTCTGAACTCTTAGTAGATGAGAAGATTTTCCCCAGGGAAAACTCAGCTCTGGGAAGAGTCATCCTTAGAGGTCATAACCGAAACAGTTCTTCAAGGGAAATTGCAGTGAATTAAAAAAGCAGAGTTAGGACTGCATGAGCCATTGCTCTCTGAAGCCTGGGCCTCCATGTCACGTGGAACAGTGTGTCTGCAGAAATCAGATTTCAGTTCCCAATATAGGGCAGAGATAGCCTGGCTCATTAGGACTTTGCACTAGTAGTTGTACCTTCCCTCAAAGTGGTTGCAGGAGAAAAAATATATAAAACCAACCATGGTCCATGGGTTTAGCCCAAAGAGGCAGTTCAAAGTGCTACCAACCAACCACAGAAAGCTGCTGTCCCATTGAGACGGCCCCTAGCTGGGGGCTTCAGCATGAAGCAGGTGCTGAGTTCATTTTAGTGGCTCAGGACTAGAAACAGGTCATCTTTGGCATCCGAATTGGGATAGCCTGCCCTTTATTTCACAATCACATGGACCTCAGTGACAAAGGACTGCTTAATTGAAACTACATAAAATCATTCCTTGAATTTCATGGACAATTGGGTAACTTCAGTTTCCTTTCTTTACCCTTGTTTACTTCCTGCTCCTCTATAATCAAACATTAGGTATTCTGGTCTCTTACAGAGAAGATTAAACAGATGGAGTTTAAATTAAAGCATTAATTTAACTATATTCTCTACTGAGATTAAATTCCTGTGGATTTGACAGATCCATAAGTGATAATATACTTATCAAGGAAAAAGCAAAATTCTGTTAACTACCAATCCTTAGTGTATTTTTTAAGTTTTTCGTATAAAAAATTTTAATTGAAAATTTTAACTTATTTCTTTTTTCCTGGTTACCTAAAAGAAGAAGAAAAAATCAGAAGCATGAAGTAGTTGACGAGTGTGTTTACATGGAGACAGAACTGAGTGATGGAAAATCTTTTTCCTTCAAGTAGGATTTAGCAGAAAGCATGTGTTGAAGGTCTCTTACCTAAATGGGTCATAATTAAAGACATTGGGTTTATTTATTTTAATTAGAAATATTAAGCTCACTCAATGGACTTTATGGAAAATTTTTTTGTAATTGCCTATTTTATGTCAGCAATAAATTAGATTTCTCTGGGTACAAAAAAGAGTTTTAGCTCTAACCACAACCATAACTCATGCTAAATGTATTAATGTTGTGCTGAGTAGTTAACTAAATGCCTGTGGATAAGTTAACTGGTCAGACATTGTTGACATTTTCTTCCTTGGTTTTCTAGTAATAGTGATGAGGCAACCTATATGTTTTAGAGAAATGCTTGTTTGGATGTCTCACATTGAACCTGACTCTGAACCTGACTTGGTAGGACTAGAGGTGAAGGAGTAGTTTTCACTTCAGTAGTTAAAATTCTAGAACATTTATTACATTATACCTCTTGTGAGTTTTATGGACAGTTACTAAGAAAGAATCCAAAGAAGTGGCAACTTTATCAACCTCTCTGTATCCCCAGCTCAAGGGCAAAACAGAGACTAAAATGACTCACAGTTGATTTTGGGATTAAACCAGGCATCCAAAGTCATTCACTCCAGGTTGATTCTCAAATGTAGCTGCTGTCTTCAAAAAGAAAAAAACAAAACAAAACAAAAAAAAAACGAATCTCAGCGTCTCAAAAGGACAGTATGGGATGGGTCTTGTTAACTGTCTCTTATTTTTTCGCCCAAAAGAATCTCCTGATTGGAGAGGGGGAAAAAAAAATCAAACTACTTTAGTATATCAACAAATCCAGATTGCATTTCATTATTTTTTATTTCAGTGAAAACAAGCATATTCAGCAGTGGTTGTAGTTTCTGGGCATTTAGGAATTTGGATAAATATGCTTCAAAAAGAAAAAAAAACTCAGCTGATTGGGTTTTGCATTATCACGTGTGGGCCTTGAGGGCAGGTGGAAGAGAGAAAACAAAGCCTGCGTTCTGTTGTTGCAGGGTCACTGTCAGCCTTTGCACTCTTGTTCCTGGGTCCTTCTTGGACTCGCTTATGTGCTGTACTTATGAAGGAGCCAGGCATCACGAGCTTTTAGCCATGTCCTTTGACTAACTGTCCTTAATTACTATGGATAATTTGCTGTGTGACCTAAAGAAAGTAACATTCTTAACCTTGGTTTTCTCCTCCTTAAAACAAGAGTTGATGGCAAAGGGGTGGGGTGCTACAATCACACCTCAACCCCTAACAAACATTAACATTTTAATAGCTCAATATTTGATTCTAACATTCGAAACATTGGACACAAACACAAAAATGTGTCTTAGACTTAAGCGATATGTTTAAACCTGAGGAAAATAAAAGGAATTGAAATTGCCTAGCCACAGGAAATAAAGACCAAGGGCCAATGTAAACAGCTAAAAATGACACGAAGCAGTGTTTTATGGAGAATAGTGGTGAACACTTCGTTCCCTTCCTTGATGCTCTCCAGTGAAGAAATGAAGTTAAAATGCAACAGAATTACCCAAGTTAGCGCTGTGGTTATACTGGCCAGTCATTCTGAGGTACTCACTTGAGCATTCCCTTTATTTTCAGTGGAAGGCAGGCATGGTGCTTTTTGTTCCACAGTTGAGTTTCTTGACTTTCTTGACATAGGGTTTTCATTTGCATTTATATGTCTTGTTGCTTGAAAGGTCACTGGGTGTCCTTGATTCTTTCTAATGTGCCCATTCATTTGGAGCTTTAAGCTTTTTTAATGTTAGGCACTGCCCAAATAATCATTTGACGCCCTATTTTCGGGTGGACTCTCCTATTCTTATAGTGTTGCTTTTCTTCCTTATTTAGACCTTTTTCCTTTTTGAATGGGGGTCTTCTTTGTAGTCCTCGGAGACTTTGTACTCACTATGTAGTTCAAGCTGTCCTTAAACTTGTGACAGTCCTCCTGCCTCAGCTTCTCAAGTGCCAGGATTATAGGTGTGTGCAACCATACCCACTATTTGTACCAGTTGACTGTAAACCACCCCAGGGGTCACTGGTCGGCTGTGAGGTGTTTTATATAATTTATGCAGTATTTGGAGGGCATAATCCTGACAGTCTCTTGCTTTGTCCTTTTGATGTGTTTCCTTTTTTGAAGGGATTGTCATTTTCAGAACTTCATTTTCCTTTACAAGGTCAGAATCACAATAGCAGAAAACTTACAGATATTTTGATTTCATTATTACTGATCCATTATGAAACAGCTTGTTAGTGAAAGGAAAAAGTGCTGAGTATTGGTTGGAGGGAGGAGCAGCAGTCTGAGTCTATATTGGTTGCCTAAGTAGTATTAGCAACAGAGATTGCCATCTATTGGTAGAAAGAAAGAACTAAAATTAAAAGGAAACTGCCATGTTACAGGTACTGCTGTGATCAAAGGTGATCAAAGTTGAATTTTTTGATGATGCTCTTCGGCTAAAGTATTTGATTAGGACTCTAAAGCGTAGTCTCTGTGACCCATGAGAGGTAGTTAAGGGGAGGGAGTAAGTGGCTCTCAGGGTCTCTTTGAAAAGTATATTTCTTGAGACCATAAGAATTCCATTTTAATGGGATTAATTGGAGTTTTAGTTAGACAGATGGGTGACTGATTTTGAAAACATTTTTTAACTCCATGGTTAGTTTGGGCTCAGTTCAGCCTTTGGAACCTGGTATTTCCTGCCCAGCTGACAAATGGGACAGGCTTGGTGGAATGGGCAGTTGGTGCCCCTTGGTGCTGGGATCCATTCAACTTGATCATGGGCACTACTCAGAGACCACTGACTTAGGCAGTGGCATTGCTCTGAAATTGTTTAATGCCTATAACATGCATTTAATAAAAACTAAAGGGTTTTGTTGAAAATTCTCAAGCGATTGCAAACAATTTTTCCTTTGCTATTGAGTGGTTATATAAATTCAGTAATAAGATGACTTGTACTTATATATAAACACTAGCATAGCTATTTTTAATATTAATATATCACTTTAGAGCTACTTCTCATCCCCAATATCTACACCTTACCATCTTGAGAAAGTTGAAATTTATACATATTAGTGCTTTATTCTGGGGCTGTGCCAGACTCTGTATGTTGCTTAATATCCCAACAGACTTAGGAATAAAGCCCCCCATTCTGACGTGGCAGCCTTGTTTCTTGCTCATGGCCTCCTCATATTTGGAACGTTAAGCTTTTTAATGTTAGGGTATCACCCAAATAATCGTCTGATGCCCTTTTTCTTTTTAAGCATTACATGTTCAGCTAATTCAGCAAAATTTATTCACCCTCCACTGGGAACTAAGTACTATGACAGCTAAAGAAAGAGGTTGTACAAGAGAAACTGGGAAACCCATATGTTATTTGCTTCAATTTTTACATAGTACACCTATATATGTGTGAAACAAATATATAAACTGTTACAAAGCAACATATTGATGAATTTAAATGAGCAAAACATAATACAAGCAAGAACCAGGCAGAAGAATGGTTGGAGTGAGGCCACGGTAAAGCGAGATGGTTTTTGAAGGAAGTGAAACATATTTATATTTTCCATCAGAGCCTTACGAATGTCAGTGTTAGCTTATTCTTGGTGTTGTGGCATGATTTGAAAAGAAAAGGGAGCACTGTGAAAACTGTCAAGAAATTCAGGGCCTGAGCATTTTATGTAGGCCAGCTGAGATGCATTGTTGCGATCAGGCTGTGTAATTTCCTTCTGTAAAGACCTGCCCATTTACCAGTAATGATACCTCCTTTCTCTTCTATTTTTGTCCCTTCCTTTAGGAAAAGGAATATATGCTTACTCATTATTTAAAATTCAGAGTCATTTTCCTGTTCCAGTTGCTTTTGTTTCTTCCATTTAAGAGCTGAATTAGGCACATGTGAAATACTTAGTTCCTCTTTTAAGTCTGTATCTTCCAACTATCGAATGTGTATTCCTTTTTAAATTTTCTGCTCTCTCATTCATTACATCTGTATCGTAATAACTCCTGGTCTTTCTCTATTGTGTTTTCATAAATACAGATTTACTGGGCTTACATGGATAGACTGTCTACTCTGGCAATAAGTGATTCTGTCATAAGATCCAGGATTGAAACACATATTATTGGTGTCTTTAAGTTCAGTTTGATTTTTAAAGAATATCGAATTGGGCTGTTGGGTGTCATCATAACTAAACTGTTTCTGCAAATGACATAGGTTAAGCCAACAAGCCCTGCTAGGAATTCTTTTGTAAGTGGTACCCTGTGCTGCTGTGCCACCATTATAATGATTTAACCTCCCATAAAGCTGCATTTTAATAGGTGTTTATAGGCATCACTTACAAGTATTTCAGGTGCTCTTTGAATGAAAACTGCTGAGGAAAGAAAGTGAATTCAGGCATTTTCTCAAGTAACCATTTTGAACATTCCCACATAAAAGCAAATTGATGGGCTATTTGGTGAAGGAATCAATAACTGGAACGACACCCTATTTCCTTCAGTTTTTCCCTGGATAACAGGAGCTAATTCCCCAGGCCTTCCTGTTCATAGTTATGTATTATATGTGTACTCTGTGTCCTGTACTGGGTGGGATGCCTTGAGTGAAGCCCATAACCTAGTGGAGCAAAACAGAGTGCATGCCATGCAGCTGGGTAAGTGGTGTCCATGGAGAGCAGAACTGGCAGAAGTGCCTGGTTCCCAAAGTGGTATGTCTTCCTTAGTCCTTACCATTTGCTCCTCTACCATGTGGCTATGCTTTTCTTTCTGGAGCTAGAGAACGGGGTTTCAATGCCCCCCTCCTTAGATAGTTGAGGCAGGAGGGGGCAGGGTCTCCAGTGGGATATAGACCTCAGTAACAGCCCCCATGAGGGAAGGCAACGGAAACCCATGCATTGTTATCTGCATCTGCCACTGCCACCCCCTCCTTCTGCCTCTTAGATTTGGCTGCCATTGTCAGCCTCTTGCCTCTGACTTCAGTTATAAAGGCGACAGGGAGAAGTCTGGATTATTCCTATTGGTCATAACAAACTTAAATAAAGTATAGAAACGCCCATAAGTGAATTACATTTTCATATTCATTTACTAAAATTTATGTCACACACAATGCCATTGCTGTGTGCATTTACAGTAATCACCAGTGTAATCACTGAAAGTCACTTAGGTGAAATGGACATTGGTGCCCTAATATGGAGCCCTAATGTTCATAGCTAACATTTCTGGATTTTACATAGCCAACTTAAAAATTAGCTTTGGAAATAGAGTCCACGTGTAGGTTGGAGACTTCCTGTGGTAACAGTCAAGCCCTATGAGGAGAGCCCAACTTTGTGAACATGGCACTGTTCTAGCTTTCCCTCCCTAAGGACAGCATCATCGGTTGCTGGAGGAGTGTGAATGTACTGCCTTAGAATTCTTTAGATTCTTGATGAGATTTAAAACATGGACTTATCCACCACTGATCTGAAAGAAACCTCACAAAGACCTTAACTCAAGAGTATGCATTTACCTTGTATACACAAACTAAATTAATCCTGTGCCTCACCCGTCTCCCAAGGGAGAAGAGTTATCATAGTATTAAAGATTCTTCTTCAAAACTGATGGTTTATGGTAGTTGCTGCTATCACTGTTCTAGGTTTTTGTTGTTGTTGGCTTTGTTGTTTTGTGTTTGTGTGGATGTGTTTTGTTTTGTTTTTGGACAGGGTCTTGATGTTTAGCCCAGGCAAGCCTTGAATTTGCTGCTTCTGCTTCCTAAGTGCTGCTATTACAGGTGCCCATCACCATTCCCACTTACTGTTGCCAAGGATATTCTTTAAGGTAGATGGTACAACGATTATGTTGACTAGCATTGCCTTTGTTATTATAGAAGTAAAAATTCTAGTGTTGAACTCCCAGCACTTGGAAGTCAGAAGCAGGAGGATTGTGAATTTGAGACTAGTTTGGTCCATGTTCTAGTTTGCCTTCAATTGCTGTGCAGAACACTCTGACCAGTACCAACCTGGGGAGGAAAAGGTTTATTTGACTGATATCTTCTGGGTCAGTTCATCATGAAGGAGCCCAAGGTGGGAACTCAGGGCAGGAACCTGGTTGCAGGAGCTGAAGCACAGGCCATGAAGGAACACTGCTTACTGGCTTGCTCCCCTGGCCTGTGCTCAGCCCGCTTTCTTATACAATATAGAACCATCTGCCCAGGGGTGGCACCACCCACAGTGGAGTAGGCCCTCCCACTTCACTCAACCATCAAGAAAATGCCCGATAGACATGGCCACAGGCCAGTCCAATGGAGACAATTTCCCAGTTGAGGCTCCTTCTACCCAGGTGTGTCAAGTTGCCATCTAAAGCTATCTGGCACTATCTACATCATGAGTTTAGGGCTAAAGACCAGTTTCAAGCTAGGTGTGATAGTACAGTTCTGCAAACCCAGCACTTGAGAGGCTGAAGCGGGTCTGCCAGGAGTTGAAGGCTAGACTGGGTTACAGTGTGAGACCATGCCTCCAAAGAATGAAAGAAAAGGAAAGATAAAGTAAATCTAGAGTGAATTTTGAGTAGGAATGTCATAGTGTATGTCAGTGGACTCTTGTTAAAACCTTAGGAATCATCTTTGGTAGCCTGTTGTGCCTGAGACCACACAGGCTCTCAGTTAAAATGGTGTTAGTACCATTTGAGTTGTTTTTTCAGGATATCCGGTTATTTTCTTTAAAGTAGTCATTTCTATAATGAATATGTCCTTGTGATTCCTTATGTCCTTGAAGTTGTCACTCAGGGCTCTGAACTAGACCTGATGGCACTTGTCTGTAATCATAACTCTTCAGGAGGCTGAGGCAGTAGAATCACAAATTCAAGGCTTACCTGGGCTGCAGAGCAAGTTTGAGACCAGCCTGGGTACCTTAGTGAGACTTTGTCTCAAAATAAAAATAATTAAATGAATAAATAGTGGGAAGAGAGGCTGTCATACATGTACATAGCTCAGTGCTATGTCATACATGTACATTGCTCAGTGGTAGAATGCTTACCTGACATGCATGAGGCTCTTTAATCCCATTACAACAAAAACAAAAAAAAAACCGAGGGTTGTGGGCACTTGTAAGCCATTCATAGCTCAAGTCCCTTGTGGGTGAGGGAGGTGGGGGTTCCTGTGGACTGGATGACTCAGCCTCTGATTCCTGACCCTAGAGCCAGCTGCGAAGGGTAGGAAGTTTCTTTTGTGCACTAGATTTCTTTTAAGTTTCCAGCCTTTTTCTTTTCATGCTTTCCAATTTTTCAGACTTTGCATGCTTTAAAAGTGATACAAAGAGGAAGGCACACATTTGACCAAATCCTGAGCAAGGAAAGGGCCCAAATCAGCAGCCCCTGGGGCTGTTGCCCTGGTTAGGGTGGGTGGGGTCTTAATTGTGCGCAGGTATGGCCCACCTGGCTATGTTCTGCTTGCATCATGAGATCCAGTTTGAACAGCAGGGCCTCCAGTTCACCAGCAAGAGTGAGGCAAAATTCACTGGTCTGCCACATGTTCGAGCAATTCCTCTCATGTCTCCTGTGAATTGAGGAATGACTAGAGCCCAGCAAAGATGAAAAAGGTTGGTTTCTCGGGTCCCCTTTCTGTACTTTAGTCAAGGGCCACATTCTAGACCCCCTGGGCCACTCTTTGCCAAACCTGAGGTTCAGCGGAATTACAGGCCTTATTTCAGACAGACTTGAGCTTGCATCTGATGATGGCAAGTACCTACATGTGTCCCTCATTATTCTGTTGCCCTGGGAGATGCTGTTTAAGTTGGCAGATGTACTTATTGAAAGCAAAGCTTGTTGTTGGTGAGATTACTGATTTCGCTCCTCCTGAAAAGAAGGGATCAAATGCCAAGGAAGGGAGGGTCGTGTGTAGCATTTAAAAGTATGGTAAAGCCATCAAGTTTACAAGAAAAAGTAGAGCCAAATGTGTTTTCAATTTGTTTACCAGGCTCAAGATGATCTGATCTCAGTGGCAGACTGCAGGTGCGTGTGTGACTGTGCATGTCTGTGTATGTATGCGCTCCCTAAATTCCAGACTCATAGACGTTATTTAAGTTTTAATTTGTTTCACTCTCCTGTTCCATACTGATGGTAAATTGGTAATTTTCAAGAGACTAATAATCAGACAGACGTTTGCAATTTCTAGGCTGGAGACCCCCAACCTTTCTTTATAGGGAAGAGCTACCTTTTACCTCCCTAGAGCCTTGGGGCTCATAGAATGTTGGAGAAAATACTGGAGAATCCATTCTAACTGGGCAATTTTGCTAAATAAAACCCCACCGCCATCCAGTGGCAATTGGTTATACAGCACAGTACTGAAAAATTGACCTTTAACTTTTCTCCCAAAGCTTTCACTTTTGGGCTGCTTAGCTTTGTATTTTTCCCCCCATATGGTATCTGCCACTATTTTTTTTTTTTTTTTTGAGTGCTGGCAATTGAACCAAGGACCACACCCATGCTTGACACTGAACTACATTTCTAGCCCCTGAAATGGTATTTCATAAGAAAGTTTGATTCTGTATCTTTCTTAAGGCATTCAGGGTGTCAATTCATTTACCCTGTTCCTTCTTAATAATAGTAGTTACTATCTGTTACCCTTTCTACTCCCCCGATTAGTCATAATGTGTACGCTTTCTTCTTGAATGGTTTTGTTGCATTGGCTGAAGAATTTGTGCTTACTGCTGTCTCTGCTTCCCACAGCTTTGCTTTAAGGCTACTTTCATGTCTCTCTGAATTTCTGCTTTGAGCTGTGGTTTACCAATATCCTAGCAGGCTTCATGACACTTGCCCCGCATTTTAGTCAACTAGGTCCCATTGGATCCAAGCTAGACTCAGAGAAGGAGCCAAGTAGCAAATGGAATTATTTTGTCTTGTGAAAAGTTCCAGCCTTTTAAAACCAGGCTCTGAGAAATTTTTAAAAAATACACAAATATTCTTGGGAAGAAACCGGGTTTGTGAGTACTTGGCTAGAAATTTTAGGAAAGGAAAGAACATTTCCTCTGGCCTCAGGAGCACATTCAATGTGAAATATTACTGTTTTAAAAAGAGACTTGCTTAAATTTATTTGGGGGGGTTATTTGACTTGAAAAATAAATGGATCTAGTACTTATAAAAAATGTGCAGAATGCTATTTTAGATAGTGATATTTTGCTAAGTTAGGCAAGGTGCTCCCAGCATGAGCTACTAATTAAAAGCAGCTGAGCCCCGAGTGGCATTTGCAAGTACCTACCCTGAGCAGAGGTATTGAAATCTGGTGCAAGTTAGTTCCAGCTGTAAGCAGTTGCCTTACTAGAGTTCTTTATGCTAACTGAACAAACATTTCCTGTCTACTTTGGTGGAGTCAGATTCTCTTAGCACATGCCCAAACAGGTGGAAAGTTTATTTGTGAGAAGAATGGTTGAAACAGAAACCTTTAAGAAAGCCCATCTATACACACTCCAAGAAGACGATTAAGTATCTTCCACACACACACCCCATGGATCCCAGTGTTGGGTTTTGCATATTTATAAACTTATAGTTTTTATGTATGTCTGTTTGTATGTATACACATATGCATACAGGGTTTTGTGTGTGCACGTGTGTAGAGGCCAGGGGTCAATGCCCAGTGTCTTCCTCAGTTACTCTCCACCTTATTTCTTTGAGACAAAGACTCTCATTAAGTTAGAGCTCACTGATTTGGCTAGGTTGGCTGGCCAGTGAGCTCCAGGGATCCACCTGTCTCAGCCTTCCGCTGCTATGCTCCTGATGTGGGTGCTAGGGATCCAAACTAGGGTGCAGCATGCACCTTACTGACTGAGCCATCATCTCCCTGTCCCATTTCCAATATGTTGAATGATACTTAAATGTTTGTGTTTTGGTCATTAGCATGGCCAGTTAGTGTCAGAGGAAACTTCTGAGGACCCCTCTGAGCTGCCTATTCATCTGGTGCAGCTAATCAAAATAAAGCTTGATCAGGAGAAACTTCTGAGAAAGCAAGTCTCCTACACACAAACTCTGTAGGTGTTTCGTGCTTTGTATGGTCCACCCCCTGCTATTCTCTCCTTCCCTCACCAATTACAAGGGAAAATTGAAAGTTTAATGAAAAAAATCTTGAGCCATGGATTTCAGATTTGAAAAGGATTGTAGGGACTATCCAGTACCACCTATATTCCCCTCCTGAGAAAAGTGATTCCCAGGAGGATGGATGATAGGATGTAGTGCTGGGATGTTGGAATCTTTCCGATGTTTTCATCTTAGGCCTCTGTCCAGAACGGTATCTTTATAAGGGCATCATTTTAATGAAATGTTCAATTAGAAAATGACCCTTTGTCTGGATTCTAAGGATAGAGCTATAGTATGTTTTAAATACTAGTTTAATGCTTAAATTATTCTTAGTCTTGGGCTACTCTAAATGGATTGATAAGTATGTGCAGCATTTGTAACTTATATTTTATATTCTAATGTAATTCAAGTGATGTCCCTTTGAAAGCACCTAGCTGTGTCTCATACCCATAATCATGTTTCTTTAGGTTTTAAATTTTAAAGACTGCAGAGGAACAGAGTACCTCAATTGTCTGTTGTTTTTTTTTTTTTTTTTTTTTTTTTTCTTTTTCAATGAGGCAAACAAAGCAGTATCTTAAATCAGAGTTTCATGAAGTTCTAGAATTTTATTCCTAAATTTTCCACTGGGTAGCCTCCAAGGCCCTTTCTTGCCTGTGTCCCCAGTTGACACAAGTCAGGCCCTGAGTCCAGGGATGGACATGGTGTAGCTCTGAGGCAGCGCTTCTGAGAAAGCCTTCGAGGTGTATAAATCTGGAATGGCTGGGAACACTTTTAGTCACTGGGTTGCTACTGAGCTTTTTAGAACTGCTGGGATTTCTAAATAGATGAAATTTAACAGCATCTGATTTTTCTAAAATTACCAGAGGAGAATCGCCAATCCCTGATTTGCAAATGAACTCTTCTTGAAAATTTTGTCAAAGTTTTTCCACACCACAGACAAGGAAGGAATAACCCACTTATAATGAAAAAGGGAACTTTAATGAATTCAGGAACAAATACTGAATTCAGGGCTTTTCCAAAGGCTTTGTTCATATTCATTCTTGACCAAGTACATTGGAGTAGTTTCGATATCTGGGTCAACCTCCAGTGTCTGCTTCTGCTATGGAGCAAACGGTTTTACTTGCTAGCTGCTTCTTTGTGATGCTGATGGACCAGGAGTTAATGGGATACTGCCCTGCCAAAGAGTCCCTGGGGAAAAATGGGCCCATGATTAATGATGGGAATTGAGGGAAATGCATAAGAATGCTTGGGATGTGCTATATCTGCATCTCAGCCTGTTTTTTTTGTTTTGTTTTTTTTTTTTTTTTCATAGCATTCTTTTAGCTTCCCAGGCTGTCTTGGCCTCACTGTGCTTCTTCTCAAGGGAGGAAGTCAGAGGGTAAAAGTGAAACACATCAGCTGACAGTATGAATTGGCTTCTCCCTGTATGGCACTGGAATTCAGTTGTCATTCATAGATATTGTATGGATGAGACATGAAGATTCGTAATATTCTTATGTCATTTGGAGGATTAGGCTTTGCAGAATTCCCAGGCAGTAGTGATCAATTGGGGCTTCAACCCGCACAAGTAACAGAGGAATGGGCTTTGCAGACTGGGTAACCCACAGTCTTTGGGTGTGGTTTTATTATTTCTATGAAACACCCACTTGCAGAGAGTGGGACCCTGAATTTGTAGGGGTGGATTCACAGAAGTCTTTAAAAACAAGTTTCTGTTGATTGAAAATAGCACAGAGTTCAAAGTAACTGATTTCTCCAACTTGATGTTGTTCTGTTCTTTAATGAAAACAGTTTGAACTTGGTTATTAGCAGTTTGTTCTCCATTTTGACCACCCCCCTGTTTTTCTCTGTAATTAGTTGTTTTATTTTAATTTTTATTTTTTGAGAATCTAAAAACAATACAAATAAGAACATTTCACAATCTACATAAGTTCATAGCACTTCTGTTTTACTTTTCTGTGCTAGTGAAGTTGATTCTGGTCTAGACTCTAGCAGTAAGCATGGTTGTGTATCCTGAATGATCATCTGATCTCAGCTGCTAAATCCACTGTTGCATGGAGCATGTTGATAAACTTAATTAGACTTTTCCACTGATTCATATCAGTGAGCAATTATTTTCAGGGAAAACTTCCTCAAATGTTTACAATAAGAATTTGGCTTGAGGCCCTGTTAAAATCGACTCTGTCTCTGTGATATAATACATAAGATTTCATGTGTCATTTCCATTTCATGTTTTCTGTATCACTGTGATGGATTTTTTTTTTAGTCAGTTGAAGAGGCTGGCTTTGGGGTGACAAAAGGCCCAAGAGAGTATCTGTGGCCTTGAGGTTTCTCATAGACTGGGGACGATGATCAGTAAGAGAGGGAGATAATGGAGGAAGGAAAATACTGCCAAGTTACGAAAAAGGGTTGGGGAAAGGGAGGACAGCTATTAAACAGAACAAGCTTCACGGTCTTCAGTTTTGCTGGGTCTGGCCTTATTGAATGCCCGTGCATCCACCTGGCTAGTTGTAGTGTAGCAACCCAGCAGATGTCCAGGGAGAGCATATATGGGGATCTGTCTTGCAGTACAGAGCATCCTCAGGTATGGCCATTGCAGGGCGAGGACAGAAGTGCTTTATGGGGGTGGGGCACTGCTATGCCGTAGGAGACCTAGGATGCTAGGTAGTCTGGTCTGAGGTGGGAACAGGCCCATCTCCACCACATCTGCACTTCTCCCAACCTCGTTTTAGCATTTTGAATTATAGGAGCAAGTAATAGAATTGAGAATTCAAGGACATATGGGCAGGTGAACCACAGGAGGAGACATGAAGTTCCCTCAGATGTCACCCTGTGTCACAAAAAGACTTCAGTACTACAGAGTAACTGTGAAGCTGCCCCTTTCATAACATAATCATGGCAGCCAGTTGGAAGAAATTATCACAAGTGTAAGAAGACTTGGAATGCCTTGTGTTCTGCCGATGCTTTTATGTGGATGCTGCAAAATTGTGTTCTTAGTTTGTTAGATAATTTTTGCAGAGTACATTAATTAACATTTCCAAACATTTACTGTGTGGTGTTTTTTCACCCAGAACTCTGATTGCCTCTGATATCAAACCCCTGATCTGTGTGAATTACCTTTTCAAACACTCACTGCATGCAGCATCTGTTACCTAGGAAGTGACATTTCCAAAGGCGATTCCTTGTGGAAATTATAATTTCCTGTTCTTTTCTTGCTGCTTTTCCTGAATAATAATTTTTTAATTTGTTGTTTTTCAATCATTTATATGTGCTCTAAGTTGAGAACTGTTTGCAACTTCCCAGTTTCCACTACCCCCAACATGTTTTGCACTCTGAAAAAACCATAGCAACTCACGTGCTTAAAGGAAGCTTTGAGTAGATACTTGAGTTATGAAACTCATTGTTTCTTGCAAGTGTGATTAGGAACTGGGTTGAAGCTTCACCTTCTGTGTACCTAGAGAGAGGTTTTAGGACAGAACAGCAAGTAGCACAGCCACCTCATGCAAGGAAGACTGCATTACAGCATAAGGTGTGTTGCTGTGCTTGCTGAGTTAATCCAAATATTCTATGAAGGTTGGATTGGAGGCTGCTGTGCCATAAACATGTACACCATTAGACCATCTTCTCAAGAAGAAGCACAGTTCACCTAGGTGCTTGCCCTCTGCCTCTAGTATCCGTAGATGTTTCTACCTTCACCTTTTATTGTAACTTTTGTTCATTTGTCTTTCAGCCAATATGGGACATGTTAATGACCCCTGATTTTATAAATGAAATTATTGCAGCCCATACTGTCCAGATGTGAACCAAAGCAGACTGTGGGCTTTCTGACTTAATAGCTAAGCGATGCCAGGCTCTCCCTGGTAATTGAACCTCCTGTCATTTGCAGGCAGCAGACGGACAGTCTCAAACAGGAGGCACACAGTCAAACTTCCTGTTCATTTTGAGGGGAGCCAGGAGCATATGGAGAAGCATCCGATGCAACAACTTTATTAATCACGCCATTTCTCTGCAGGCCAGCATGATGTCCTGACCTCATGGTGGATACCATGACAAACTCTGGAATACCACACTTAGTATTCTGGCAGGTTCTTTGCTTGTGACAAATTACTGTGGATGCTCCCAGTTCCTACTCAGCTCAGACCAAATGCCTTCCCAGGAGGACTAAGCCATTTTTACTGGTTAAGCACTATCAGTAAAAGAGCAAACCCTTGCTTAATCCTCTTGGGCCACTGGAATGTGGTTCCACATTTTTATGTCTTTTTAGTTTTGATTTTAAAATGAATACATTCTCCACAGAACCAAAGCCACACTGAGGAAAACCAGAAGACTACCAGAAAGAGCAGAGTTGCCCACTCCAGGGTCCAGCCTTGTGCCCCAGCCACACTGAGCTGTTAGCATATGGCTTCTCTGCATTGAGACTTCTGTGAGTGTGAAATAAGGGGAAATGAAGTCTGTAAAACTTCTGGTGAATTCTTTTTATTTATCCATTGTATATTGAAGTGATAATATTTTACATCTATAAGTGTTCTAGTTTGTCTCTCCATTGCTGTGACAAAACACTCTGACCAATACCAACTTGGGGAGGAAAGGGTTTATTTTTCTTACATCTCCTGGGTCACAGTTCATCACTGAGGGAGCCCAAGGCAGGAACTCAGGGCAGGAACCTGGAGGCAGGAGCTGAAGCACAGGCCATGGAGGAACACTGCCTACTGGCTTGCTTCCCTGACCCCTGCTCAACCTGCTTTATTATACAAAATAGGAGTAGCACCTGCCCAGGAGTAGCACCACCCACAGTGGGCTGGGCCCTCCCACATCACTCAATAATCAAGAAGATGCCCCACAGACATGGCCATAAGCCAGGCCAATGGAGGAAATTACCCAGTTGAGGCTCCCTCTACCCAAATGTGTCAAGTTGACAACTAAAGCTGTCCAGCACAATAAGATTAAATAAAACATTAAATTTTGTCTGTTTTTTACTCTATAATGTAGCTGCCAGAAAGCACAAAGTTGCATACAGAAGTTTGGGCCCATTACAGAGCCCTGGGAAATCCTTCCTTTTGAATTCCTGGCCCAAAGTCTCATTGGTGGCTCTGTTCTATGTTCTGTTTGATTTCTTTTCAGGTCTGGGTTTTTCCTTCCACAATGAATGCTCAGCTGGGTAGGCAGGACTGTGGACACAGTCATGATTTTCAAGAGTGAGGAGGGATGAATGTCACCATCATGGGGTCTATTCTCATTGGTAGACATCAATCTGATGTGCTAACATCCTGTGGTTTATCTTAGGAAAAGAAGAATGCATTCTGTAGAGAAACAGACCAGTCAAGGAATGAGTCTTCCTCGGTTCTTGACTTCTGGCATCTCTTCTTTAGCTAGAGAATCATTTCTAACTTTATTGTCTGGCTCTTGACAGTCCCTTTTCAAAGTACATTTGAATTGAAATCTTGGCTCTGACTAGTTCAGCTGTGTGAGCCTGAAAAAATTCCTCAACCTCTCTGAGCATCAAGCACACCCCCTTTTCTGTCTAATGACAGACCCTTCCTCAGAGTGTTTGTGGAAGATTGTGCTCTGAAATGTCAGTAAAGAGTTCAAGCAGTGAACCTAGCACAATTAAATGCATCATAATGTTGGCCATTACTATTAGCCTCTTCCTACCCAGAGCTCAACTGCTCTGGACTGTCTAATCTTGTGTGGGTTGGGATTATTTCCTACTGTCACATTTTCAAGAATGTATCATTTTCCAAATAAATAAATAAATGGGATGGCAAGTTCCCTTAGGGGAATGAATAAACTTAGAGAAAGCTCTAGGGCTTGAAGAACAGGAGATTTCTCAGAGTAACTCCCCCATACCCTCCCTGCCCCCCACCTGCCTTGTCACTGTTTTAGTTTAGTTTCTGTTGCTGTGATAAAACACTGACCAAGAGCAACTTGGGGAGGAAAGGGTTTGTTTCCTTTTACAATTCCCAAGTTGCAGTTTGTTGGGGAACCCTGCTGCTAGGGTTGTAGTCCTCCATGTCTAAGGGGCTATGGAAGGACTCCCCTTCTCAGTGGGGGCCTCCTGCTACTCTGCCTGACTTACCTGGAAAGTGCAGCCAAGCACGGATGCCTGACCTTATTTGGAACATGACCTTTGGCATAGTTTCCTGGAGTTAAAAACTACCCCCAGGTTTTTTCTGTATGATAATTGGGCATTGCTGGATAGTCGAATGATAGGAGCCTACTGCCACATGTAAATAAAGCACACTATGAGCACCTGTCAGCTGAAGCATTGGCTACTGCCTCCACGCTATATTTTCCCTGACCCCCATCAAATAAACAGAACTGTTTCACTGAGTCTGGAGCTGCTTGTTTCACTGAACCTGCCTCCCCGGAAGGGCTTTCTTCCGTCAGTGCTCACTGGCCGTCCTGACCCCGTTCGTTGCTTCTGCTCCCTTTGTCCTCATGGACTGGTGGCCAACCAACGACCCACGAGGAAAGGAAGAGACCCCACAGCAGTTCATCACTGAGGGAGTCCAGGGCAGGAACCTGGAGGCTGGGACTGAAGCTGAGACCAGGGAGGAACGCAGCTTTCTGGGTTGCTTCTCCTGGCTTGCTCAGCTACTTTTCTTATGCAGCCCAGGTCCACCTGCCCAGAGATGACACCCCACACAGTGGTTTGGACCTGCCTAAATCAATCAGCAATTAAGAAAATGTCTCCAGACAGTACTAATCAGATGGAGGAAACTACTCAATTGAGACTTCTTCCAAGGTGTCTCTAGTTGGTATCAAGCTGACAAACACTAACCAGGGCAGTTACTATCTAGTTCCTGATCTAATTTGGCTCTATTCCCTATCTTCTAGAGCCCCGCAGTGCTATGAATATATTGTCAAAAATTTAAAACCATCAAAGGGGATTACATTGGCAAATAACTTCATACAGAAATTCAGAAACAGGACTGGGAGGAGGGGAGACTGAGACAGAAATCAGAGGTAATATGGAAAAATAAGGGCTCTTGGGTTGTAACCTCTACTGTGCCAGGCACTCGGCCTTTGGTACTGTCACCCAACCTCTCTGAGTCTCTATCCCAAGTATGAGATGAGACATGCACTTTGAGAGGCATCTGGCATGGCTTCAGGAAGTACAACACTAAGTGTGCAGTGTAGTATCTGGGCCAGGGACAGTCCCCTTCCTTCCCTCCCTTGGCTGGTCTCATGTTGCTCTCTGTTCCAAGTTCTTTCTCCCAGCATACACAGGAGCACCACTAAAGTCACATTCTCTGATTGTGGCAGTCATGACTTCGGAATACACTTCAGAACATGCAGTTGCTTGTTGTCCATGAGATCCATGTTCAGAGGTCACCAGAAATGTTCAGTCTCTTTACATATACTATTCATTCTGGCAAAGAGAAAAATGTATACCTCACTTGCAAATACTGCTTTAACCCATACACCCCGGGTTCAAAACTATAGGTTATTGTAGCCTGGTGACCTAAGTAAATGCCACTACTCCCTGCTCATTTACCCCGCCCCTCCTCCCCCACAACTGAAGTAATCCGTGCTTGGTGCTGATGCCAGCCATCCTATAAGCACCTCACGTTTTCATTTTGTATTAGCTACATGCTAATACAAATACTTCGAATCCTGGAGTTTAAGAACTAGACACTGTTTAAAATGGCTGACTGCACCTTGTTCATTTCACTCAGCTGCACAGTGAGGCTCAGAGATATTGGATGTTTTACCCAAAGTTATCCTATTTGTCCATAGAGAAACCAAGGATGCATTGAACACAGTCCTCACCTTTTGTCTGCTTTGGTTTTTTTCCTACCATTGCTCAGTGCACCCCCTCCCTCTTTTAGGGATATAGTGGCTGTTGTGCTTATGTAAGGATGTAATTATAATTTTTTAATAACAAATCACAGAAAGGTTACAGTTGCTTTATAGACCCCTTCCTGGTTTCTCTAACAAGTTATAAGTGGCCTCAAACAGTAATTTATGAATGAAAATGAACGTGTCTTCAGAAGGCTGATGCAAAAAGTAACCAACAGGGGGAACCCTAATGCAGTCTTGGAGATGGATTCTCTTACCCCTTTAAAACAAAATTGCCCAAGCTCTAGTGGAGCCAATTGAAAACATCTGTTGTTTTATTTATAGCCACAATTTCTAAGAAGCATATTCTATAGCAGTTGAAAAAGGAGTTGACAGCTCATAATTCATAAAGTTACTGAGGCTAATCTGATAGAACAAAATGTACAAAACTCCCTCCCATGGTGCAGGCACAGGCACTATCTATCACTTCCTGCTCAGCCCAACCGAGAATTGGCAGCCCCAGGGGAAGGAGCGCTTAACCCCTGAATAAAGGGGGCACTGAGATGCTAAAACTGAAAGGAACACCCCATAGGGAGAGCAGACCAGCCTGAGTCACTAGAACTTTTCATTAACACACCATCTCAGGTATTTCCATTTATAGGAAATCAACCTTTTTCCACTTGCAGCCAGGAAGCTGTAGCAATGTCCTCTCTGCAGGATACCTTGTTTCCATCAAGAAGCTAAGGTGTTGATTAGAAGGACCGACTGCTTTACCTCCTACCCTGAGCCAGGCTTTTTTTTTAAAAAAACCTTTCTTTCTTTCACCAGTTAGCTCCTCTATATTGACTTGATCACTTCACCCAGTTGACTTTTAAGCAATCATTAGAATACACACACTCCTCAAATGTTACCTCCTTGGGTTTGTTAGCTTATTCTGAGACTCTTTGGTGGAGTGAGGTGAGATGTAATCAATATATACTTATATTTTGCTACATCTATCCACAGTACTTCCTGGTATCTCCGATAAGAAAAAAAGATTAATAGGACACAAATAATTTCCTGAAGCTTAGTATGATTTCCTATTTGGAGCTGTTTTTTTAAAGAATATATTGATGTGCTTCAACTTCTGCCTCAATGGACTCATTTAAAATCTTTAACATCAGCCAGGATAAGTCCATTCATTTCTTTAATGAAGAAGTAGACAAATTTTGTTCTTTTCCTTGGTGAACATGATACCTTTTGAATTAGGAAAATTTATTAGCCCACCAGAATCAATTGCCTCTAATAGGTAGTCAAAAGTATATTGCTTTGAAGTATATATTCTTTAAAACGCTGATCCTTTATGCCATTAAAGTTGTGTTTACTTTTATCTTGAGACCATTAGCCTTCATTATATGTATATGGCTTAGTCTGCTGTTAAAGATTTTTAAAGGCTTTGTTAGTGAAAAATGTCTGACTAATATAAGCTTATTTTCTCATGACTATCTCCTGCATTGTAGAGCAATTTCCATTCAGTATGTTTGAGTCTCGTCTTTCTTGCCTTTTTTCGTGCCAGTTCCAGATGCAGTTCCTCTTTCTCTTGTAACCCTTCTGATATTCAGGTCACTGTATTCCTCACTGGACCTCTTCTCCACCTGATTTACTAGAGTCTTCTGTATCTTGCCGTATATGATAAGTTGGCCAGTTATTTTTAGCTGAGTAAACCCAATGACATTCTTGGGGAAGAATGTGCTTAGTTTAGCCTTATGAGAAAATATTTAGTAAATGCCGTCCTGAAAATATTTAACCTGGCTCAGTGGGCTGGCAAGAATTCAGATGTGATAAAGCAGAGGTGATGGTGAGACGCAGGCCTGCTAGTCCAAGCTCAAGTTGAACAAACACACTTCTTGTCACCAAAGCTTGTAAATGTCGCTAAGTTCATTTCCATTAGTTGTGCAGCCTCTTTTCTTGGCTACATAACCTCCAAAATGGCAGCACCCAGCGGATCAGCCTGAGAAGGCAAGCTGGACCCGTGGAGTGCTTGAGAGTGCCATTGAAGTCAATCTGTTCTTCTAGATCAGTTTTACTGCTTACTGCTGTCTTAGCTTTGGGTATATCACTTCACTTTATCTCAATTTTCTCATCTGTAAAATGGGGATGATTATAAAAACCTTCACAAGGTTCTTCAGATTCGAGATAAAACACTATGTACAGTTTCCCACACTAAGTGTTTAATACTTAGAGAACATCAATAGTAGTGATATAATAGTGGTAATGTTATCATTCTTCCTTCCATGCCCAGTTTCTCTGGGTCTCCTCTCCAAACATACACCAAACCTAAAGAGCCTACTCCTTGACTGGAACCTTGGTCTGGTTGGACTTGTGCCATTCCCACATAGTGATGTACAAATGCACCAAGCAACAGGACCTTCTGGTGCTCATCTCTGTGGATGCAAAAGTAGGTCGGACATAGACCTAATCACTGTGGTGGTGAGACCTGCCGCTCAGTCAGCATCATCTGCCCAACACAAGTTGAGATGCTTAGCTGCTGAGGTCCAGTGAGCAACCAACCTGTGAAGCCCAGTGCACAGAGCAACAGTTGTCAATATGAAGGGTAGTTACTGAGCTTCTGGCTCCTACCATGATGCTCTCTATGTGGTTGGTGCTCATCCTTAGTTCTTGCTCCTTGAAGTATGGTCTGAGGACTTGCAGCCCAGGTATAGCCTGGGAGACTGCAGGAAATGCAGAATTCCAGTTCCCCTCCTGGATACCCCATGAATCTGATTGTTTATATACATGTGAAAAGCACTGTCCTGAATCACGGTCCTTAGAGATAGCCTGACACACAGAAGGCATTTACTAAATATCCAAAGAATTTCTGTTTGATACTGACATTTTCTAGACCAAGGAATTTTCTTTACTTGGGGTATGGTGTGATATGTGAGCTGAGATTACCTAGACTAAGTGTCTTAAACAGCAGAAATGCTTTCTCCTAGTCCTGGAGACTGGATTGTGAGATGGCTGGGCCTGCTGAGGACCGCTTCTTGCCTTGGGTATGGTGGCAAGCTGTCAGATCTCTACTTACAAGAGCACTAATTCTGTCATGAAGCACCCGCATGGTCTCATCTAAACTCATTAACCTCCCAGAGACTCTGTCTCCGAATATCATCACTTTGAGGGGGTAGTACCACAAAAGATCTAAACATAATGAATTATGGGGGACACAATTCAGTATATAGCAATAATTTATGCTCCTTATTTTGAAATGCATCAAAAAAGAATTTCAAATAACATGGAAAATATTAATTGTAGGGTCTAAGGGCAGCAAGTCTGAGTATTCACTGAACAATTCTTTCAACCTTTCAGTATATTTTTAAATGTCAGAAAAAAATCCCTGACTCTCTGGAGTTATTTGGGATGGAATTTGGTGGTACTTTTTGTCTTTGATTTCCATCCAGGCTTTCTTAAAATTCCCAGTGCTGTTCAGCTGGACTACTTTGCAACTCTAGCAATTTCTGCCTCTCCTCAAGCTCCATCCCTCCTTGGTCTGCCAACAGGTTCCAGCCTGGATCAGGTCTCTTTCTGGGCTCTTGTTTCACCAGTGATAACTTTCTGTCCCATTCCCTCTCCTTCTCCTGATCCATTTCCTCTAATTGCATTTGGGGCTTCTCAAATTATGTCTTAGGATCTGGCTTCACTGTAGCATCTATAACATGTTTAATAAATCTGACTGTGAAATTTATTATCAGATGTATGTGGAGAGACATGAGCATCTCTGCTAGCTCACCTTCAGGTCCAGCTTGTCTGGTTCTGCTGGAACCCCCTACCCCCTCTGCTATCAACAGGAGCCTATATAGTTCTCCTGTGTGTAGTGTTGATTATCTGCACATCACAGTAGTGTGAGAGTGAAGGAGAATACATTGACTTTCAGACTTGGGGGAGAGTACACAAAAACTGATGCTATCAAGATAATTTCACTTGGGCCAATCAGAAAGTATTATGGCCATGGTCTTAGTTTTGAGCATCACAGACCTATGTGTTACATGACACCCTTACTGCAGTTACCATTGAAATTTGGGAGCCATAACAGGAAATCTAGGGAAACATATCATCATTGGTTTCTTTTTCCTAGCTTGGGACTGAGGGAGAGAAGACAGGCCCATGCTAAATTCACGGGTACTGCATAGGAGCTTGGGACATTGACCAAATGACTTTATTTCTCTATGTCTGTTTCCTTGTCTTAAAATCAAGAATAATAAAGACCAGATAGCTTTGAACCTCTGTGAAAAATAAATACAAGCATGTGTGTAGAATAGTGTGGGGTTGTGGCTCTTAGCTAGTGCCAGTCATATCCATTCACTCACTCAACAGAGAGCTAAGCGCCTACTATGTTTGTGAAATGTGATTTTTTTTTTTTTTTTCGGTCTGTCTGTTCTTTTCCCTTTTGGGACATTTGAATCATGCTTCAGATGAAATCTTTCTAAGCTAACAGACCAAAAGACCAAGTTCCTTATAAATCATTGGCCTCTGAAATTCCCTGGACTCAACTATAAATTATTTTCTGGGTAAGGAGTGTGTGTGTGTTTGGGGGCGGGGGGGCAGTTCTTTCTTCCCTGTTTCCCTCCTGCCCAGCATTTTAATTTGCTGTGCACCGAAAGTTGTCATCTTTAAATCAGATTCCAATTTAGGTGATAAGGAGCACAGTTAATTAGGCTGCCTGTCAAAGACTAAGTGTAACCTTGCATTTCAGCATTCTCCTCATTCAAGGCTTCAGTGGAAGGCATGAGAAGCTGTGTGCGCACTTATACTAATCAGATCTTTGCCTGTTGTTTATTTCTGATGCCAATCTGTTGTCTAGAAATACAACTAAGTGGGCAGTCTCTCATTCTTCTAACCTGTGGAGCAGAAGAGATAAGTGGGGGAGATTAACTTGGAGATATTAAAAACTAATGAGTTTAGAGAATCTAAAAAGATTTACAGACTTCTAATTTAAATCTGTTGGCAAATTAAAAAATTCCAACCTACTGGTTATCTCTGAAAATAATGCAGTTATGGCTGGAGATTTATTTCATATCTACTCCCATTTTTCATTGCACATACTTTTATCTTCCTCCTCCAACAGCAGCAACAAAAAAAAGACCTTGTTTCTGCCAAGCTTAATATAATTTATTACATAGTCATTTCAACTGTTTTTCCTTCACAGTCAGAAAACTGAAGTCTGATAACTCCAACCGATTAGTATTATGATCCTTATTGGGAGAAGGTGTGATAAATTGAAAAGCTTGAAAATAATACAACATTTGAGTTGACGTCTGAAAAATGATTATTATTTGTAAAACAAAAGACCAAATGTTAATTTCCACTCTGTCAAATATGCTTCCAACTCACCTCGTTTAAGAAGTTTGAAAAAACACTGTCTTCATATGATAGTTCTGGTCTTAAAATTTGTCACTGTGATGGAGTATTTTAAACTCTATTAATAATAAAGATTTCCTGAATAATTCCAACACTAGTTACAATTGGGCTTTCTACATGCTGGGCACTATGCCCACCGAGCTTATTCATATTGTTCCCTAATCCTTACCAACTTATATAATTATTCCCATTTTACAGATGAAAAAAACTCGGGTCCAAGTTAATCAGCTTGTCTAAGATTACTGACAGCAAGGGTGAAGAAAGGATGAAAGCCAGGTCTCCTTGGCATTAAGCCCCGTGCTTTTAGTCACTCCTGTACTGCTGATGAAACAAGTGTGTATTAAAAAGTAACGAGCCCATAGTTTTACTTTTTTGTTTGGTGTTTGTTTTTGAGCGTTATTGTCTTGCCCCAAAAGCACACCGTCTTTTGATGTGGTTTGTAGCCCACAGAATTTAAGAAGCTTCAAGTCCAGTGTTTTTCACTATTCTATGTGGAAAGTACCAGTGTGCTTGCAAAGTTTATTTAAGATTTGGAATTGGTTTGATTTGTGCCCACCATTTTTCATTTCAAGTCATGAGAGAGATTGTTTCAGACAGAAATAAAGCTTGGATTCAGCAGCAGTCAGAAGACAGTTTAACATTTTGAATTAATATTGGTTCACATTTGCATATACATGTTCCTTCCTGTGTATTTTGTGTTACAGTTTGAGGTAAGCGGCAGTTTTTCACACACTTCCAAGCTGCTTCCATTAGCAGTGAAATATTTGGCTTAGGCAGCCTCTGGGTCCCCATGTTTCAGCTTAAACTTTCCACTCAGCTCTGCCAGGCACTAATTTTAAAATGTCTTTTTTTCTTTATTATTTTTTAATGGAAAATGTCTCCAAAAGGTGCAGCTGTGTGCTGGTTTCATCTTGCACTTGGTAGCAGAGCTGGCACCATTTAGGGCACAGAATGCCACCATCTCCCACATACCACTGCTACCCAGGAGTGTTGAGACCTGCCCATGTTAGTGGTTTGGGAGCGGTTTCAGTTTGCAGAGAAGGTTCTCTTCTGTTCTGTGTGATTGGCTGTCACCGGGGATGGGAGTGGTGGGAGGGAGCAGATAGAGTATATAGAAAATTCAGCTTCCAATGTAGCATGAGAAATTCCTTCTACCGTCTGGGTCTCCTTGTCCTTCCGTGTTCTTGTCAGTGTGGAAGGGTACTTGAGCCTCCTTTCTTTGGAAATAATATGTCTCAGATTTGCCATCTCAGACCATTCGGCTCTTTTAGCTCTGCTTCTTTCTCCTTGCACAACACTGCCTTTTGATGAAAAATGATTTAGCTAAGTGAGAAACTGGGGTTGGATGTGTAGAAGAACCTGCCATGTACCCAGATGCCTATGAATGAACACGGCTCTCCAGACCGTAGACCATGTGCTCTGATAGGCCTCAGAACCTGAAGTTCCTTGTTCAGATTTATAAATCTCTCTGAAAAGTCAAATTGAATAAAACTGGTATATAATATCATGCTATTAATTTGTCTTTTACTTGACAGCCCCACCCTGTATGTTTGTTTTAAAATTAATTTTTAGAACCATTATGCTTTATCAGACTATGATTTGATGCTGTATCATGGGCTAGTCAAAGAACCACTCACCAAGCTTAGTCAGTCTCAGCAATTTTTGCTTCCTACTGGAATATCTTACAATGAAATTGAACAACAAAAATATAGACCTTGTATACTTAATGGAATTAAATAAATACTTGTATGTCGGATTATTGTTTTATAAATTTTTAGAACTGTAGTGATAATCCTGTTGTTCAAGTAGGTAATAGGAACTTTCAAACCTCTCGGGTAGGACTCTGCCGTATTACCTATGTCTGAGTATTTCTAAGAGGAAGTGTACTGAGTCAGACAGTACTAGGGGTAGGAAATCCTAGAATTGTCTTTTTTATTTTTTTTTTGTGGTATTGTAAAATTTGCCTTTTAGAGTTCCTATTGCAAAATCTTGATCAGCTGTAATTCAACAAGAAGTTATTTTCAGTATTAAAAAATTTAGTTGGACACTCGTTCATACATTACAAAAGAAGAATTTACACTGTTAAATGTGTATAGTGGTATTTTTAAGAATTAACCAGTGTGTGCATTTCCAGAATAGGCCAGTGTTCCTACAGCTCTCTGGTGACCATCACAATGATTTTCAGAAACTCTGACACCAGTATGAATAACACAAAAGATATTTTGTCATTCAGGATAATTGTGGACAAACTAAAGTGTCTTTGCCAAGAAAATTCAGGAAAGACAAAGGAAAATAAGAAGGCTTTGCTTTCTTCAGTGTTTTCAGCTGACGTGAAAAGCACTGGCCAACCCAGCAATATAAAGACTGTGGGGCGGCGTGGTGGTGCATGCCTTTAATCCCAGCACTCAGGAGGCAGAGGCAGGCGGATCTCTGTGAGTTTGAGGCTAAGCCTGGTCTCCATCGTGAATCCAGGACAGCTGGGGCTACAGGGAGACCCTGTCTCAAAAAGACCAAAAAAAAAAAAAATACACCACCAACGACAAAAAACCCCAAAAACTGTTGGGTGTATAATTCAATCACAATTAGATGAAATCTTTAATTATCATTTAATTTAACTTTCATAACTTTCATAACTTTTGCCTGCAGGAATGATCATGTTGATAAAATTCTGGAATGAGATAAACTTTATTAAGCAATTCTGATTTCAGTGCCAGTGTTGGGTTTTTTTTTGGTTGTTTGTTTTCCATCAAAAATGTTTGTGTTACATATGAGGGAAAGGGAAGAGGATTTGGCATGGTAGATGGATTGAGTGTGTTGTGGGTGTGTGTGTTTGTGATTTTACTGCTTAACCTTGAGCTTTTGCCTTTGGGACTGTATTGAGGCTTGTTAGTTTGCGAGGGCAAAGGAAGGAAACTGTACTGAACCCTAACTTCCGCATTCCCTCGTTCCCCTTCGGTCATCCTCCTCCTCCTCCATGTGTGGACAGGATGACGTTCATTTTGTTCAGCGTAGAAAGTGAGGAGAGGATACTGTTATGAGCTGAAAATCTACAAAGGCCAAAGGAAGTGGCTTATACTTTGTCAAAGGAAATAAAATGGTGTGCTCTGTGTGTGTGTGTGTGTGTGTGTGTGTGTGTGTGTATGTGTGTATGTGTGTTTATTCTAGACAGGGTCTTGCTAGGTAGCCCAGGCTAGCTTAACTTTGATGCTTCTGCCTCAGCCTCCTAAATGCTAGGATTTTGGGTATATACTCCTATACCCAACTTAGTATTTTGTTAAAGTTTTACAGTGCTTTCAGTTAAAACAATTACAAACTTTAATAATAAAATACATTATTTTAAGTGCTTTTCAAATATGTTCACATTTTAACATTTAAAGATTTTCAGATGTCAATGCTGACTTTTTCAGGGGAATTACCCATGGAATCAAACTTATTACTAATTCCAAACAGATTACTTCTCCTGTTCCTGGCCATTCTGGTTTTGATGAAGTTCTGCATCCCTCAGCCCTCTGCACAGTGGTTAGTTGCATATCTAGTCTACCTTTATGAAGTAAAAAAGGTGCTATCATAAGACAGTCACCCAGAAGACCAGTTGGTGAACTTTGCAGGCCTTTGAGTGCATCCATGGGGGTGCCCTGTCTTGGATGGAGATGGCTTTGTTGTGGGGTCTGTTAGTGCAAAGTGAACCTTTCATGCACCGTTGATAGAAGTTTCCTTTGCACAGGCTCTCAGATTGCTCTCTTAAGTACTGTGTTCATTGCCTGCATATAGCTACTTAAATCTACATCAATTGAAATAAAATATTCAGTTGCTGAACTCTGCAGAGGCTTTTCGGTGCCCAGTAGACACTGCAGCTGCCAGGGTTTTTTGAAGAGCACAGCCATCCTGGCAGTTCTGTCATCACAGAAAGCTTCACTGGACAGTTCTATGATAGAGTTTTTTCTTCATAATTTAGCTCTTCTCTTTCATCCCAGGTGATTACAGTGGCCAGTAGAGTTAGGTGGCAAATCATCAGGTGTATGGAATCTGCAAGGGTCTTGGAATCTACAAAGGTTTCGGGTGAGAGGGTTTGGGGTTTGCAAAATGTCTTACATAAATCATAAGTAGTTCTCTGAGGTCAGAATTTAATAGCACTACTTTTATATAATAAATCTGTTACCATTTTATGTTGAGTCTTGATTCTTAAACACGGATTTAATTAGAAATTTGCTTAATATTATATATGGCTTCTAATAAAGAATTATATTAAAACCTCTAAAACCAAATTAGGACTATTCATGTTTCTCAGATTATATGAACTATCTGTTCCTATATAACAGTTCAAGTGTTGGTCTATAAACATCTTACATTGTAGATGATTGGCAGACAGGTTATATATACAGATGTTTTCACAAAGGCTCGCGTTTATTTGGGTTTCCAGAAATTTGAGGTGGATATATTTAGCGCCCTCTTCTGGCATATTTTAGAAAATAGTTTTATTTAAAATGGTTTCTTTGAGCAACAATATGGTTATAAATGTAATGTCAGACAAAGTTATTTATGAATGTTGTCTAGAAATATGTTTTATATCATTACAATTGATAGAACATACAGATAAAATATGAAGACAGTTTATAGAAGTATATTTCTTAATCTAATGGCCTAAAATATGCATAAGCAAATAAAGGTTTTGAGAACAATTGCACAGGGGCTTAATTTGATAATGTCAGACAACCTGTGGTCATTTGTGTTGGTGTACAGTGATGCCTGGGCATTGGCAGAACCGAGGGCAAGAGATCAAAAGAAGGCCCAACTGCTGTGAGTCCAAATATTTTAGTTGATAGCATGCTAACAATCTAATAAATTTTTTTTTCTAGTCTCTCCTGCCTGAGCAACAATTCTTTCTTAATAATCTGGAGGCCTGACTTGATTTCAGGTTTTGCGGGCCCCTCAGACTGCACTCTTAAATACTTACTGCACCAGAGCATGGTGATACAGGGAGCTATACCCTGGTGCATCCCCTTGCTTCTCTCTGTGTATCCAAGCTGTAGTCCAGCCTGGAGTCTACTGCTCAGACGTGGCCTGGACTCTGAGATGCCCCAGGGAGGGTGGTCTGCCCTGGGAAGGATGCCCTAAAGGAATAGCCATCAGAAGCCATTTGTCAAGGAATTCTGGGATTTTGAGTGGACATTCAGAGAGTGTTATAGGAGAGAAATATCAAGTGTGTCCTTGAGGGTCCTAAAGTATGCAGCTGAGTATAGGGATAGAACTCTCTTGCTCAGACCTGAGTTTACTGCTGTCAAATATAATTGGCTCACTTGTATGTAAGTATTCTTCATTGTGGTATAATGTACCTGACTGCCTCACCTGGAATCTAAAGATGGAATTTGCTTATTTTCAGCTTTGACCCTTCCTGATCTGGCTGAGCAGTTTGCCCCTCCTGATATCGCCCCACCTCTCCTTATCAAGCTCCTGGAAACCATCGAGAAGAAAGGTAATTAGACTGCTGGAAGGTCTTAGTTTATTAGACTCCTATTTCATGGCTGTTATAATATATATGTATCTCTGGGGCATTCATTATATCAGTGTCTTACTATCTGCTATGAACAGACACTGTGCTAGACACACTAGCTGTGCATTTCTCTCTACCAGGGAAGTAATTTTGGTCAATCATTTCTAACTCTAGACTAACATGTAGTTATTGTATGGGAATTATTAAATTCTCTGTAATTTAATAAATATGATTAACCTGCTTCTTAATGGCCTGCTGATTTTGCCAAAATCATTGACATGCCAGATAAGATTAGTGGTCGGTTGGCTTCCAAGAATATTTGGTACACATCTAGAGTAGATGCCAGGTGGAAATTGGAATGTCCCTCTGGCAGCAGGCTCACAGGTTCTCCAGGGAACTGTATTTTGTATACACAGTCTGTTTTGTGTCCTAGGACTGGAATGTTCGACTCTATACAGAACACAGAGCTCCAGTAACCCTGCAGAATTACGACAGCTTCTTGATTGTGGTGAGTGTCACAGAGCTGTAAATGTGATGGGAAAGATAGATCTTGCCATTCTGTTTCTGATAATGTGCATATTCATTCATTCATAGTCAGTCTCTCTCTCTCTCTCTCTCTCTCTCTCTCTCTCTCTGCCCTGTTATGTTAGCAGTGCAGACTTTTGATATGTGTTTCTGGAGCTGAGGTGTGAGTGCAGGGTGTCAGCTCTCCTCACAGCCTTGAGCCTCTGGGTTCTAGAGGAATTGCAAAAACAATTTCTTGGGATTTCTCTGGCTCTGGGTATCTACCATTGTTCCTTGACCCTGATCTTGGCCACAACTAATTCATTTAGATCAGCCACAAAGTATTTCTAAGCTGTCATTTGACGAAGTCTCCTGATACCCTCTTCCTTTCACTGTCTTGTCTTTTCCTTCTCCTTCTCCTCCTTTCCCTTCCATTTGGCTTGCTTGCTTTCTTCCTTGCTCGCCTGCATGCTTGTCCATGCTATGTGCACACCAAGTATTGTGACAGTAATTTTTTTTTTCAGAGGTGTAATGATAAACCCACCCTCTGAGAAGAAAAGGCATGGTGTATTGCATTTGCCTACCCCTATGATGTAAATATCCGCACATGGTTGATTTCAAGCTAACATGATATCACTGAATGTGGAGTTGGGAAAATCCGAGAACATTTGGCTCCCCTGAACCAGCGCCACCCAGAGCCAGTATCCATTGCTTAAGTGACGCTAATTTATTCAGCCAAACGGCGGCTTTCTATTGGCTTCCTCTTTCCTTAACCGTACAAAGAACAGTAGAAATCATTCCAGCAAGCCATCCTCTCATTTCAACTTCTAGAATCTCTCAAATCTTTCATTCTTTCATAGTATCCCCCCTTTTTTTTGGTTTTTATTTTTTTTTTATTTTGGTGGGGGTTTTATATTTTTGAGACAGGATCTCACTATGTAGCCCAGGCTGACCTGGAACTTGCTATGAAGACTGGGCTAGCCTTGATCTCACAGAGATTCACTTGCCTCTGTCTCCAAAGTGCTGGGATTAAAGGCGTGCCCCACCATGCCTGGCTTTTTGTTAGTTTTCTGAAGACTAATTTTTTGCCTTGTATCATTGTGACTGAATTTGGATAGTTCCAGCTCTTGTTCTTCGAGTTTGGAAGCAACTCCTCAGAAGTATGCTTGTATGGGGATGCCCACCTGACACATGGACAGTTCTCATTTGAAGTAGGAGGCAGCTTTAGGATTAGGCAATGTAGGAAATTTCTCTAGAACATGTTTCTTGGAGAAAACAAGAGACTAGATCTTTATCAAGAAATATTTTCACTTGAAATGTTCTGCCCAGATGTTTGAATTTCATTTCCCTTTTGCACTGAAATCAGCCCTGCACATTAGGACTCACGTATCCTCCTTGTATGTGGCCCATGCTTCCGCCAAGTGGGCCATTAGAAACTGACTGGTAGAAAAGTCAAGTTGAAAAGGCTTGTTTTTCTGTGTTTTTAACAGCCTTACCAGGGTGTTAAGGAAATACTGAATTTTGTCCTCTATCAGTTGCAATAGAGTTACATGTTCTGGTCAGAAAATTGGTAAAATTGACCTTGCTATAAAAGTCACAGGAAATGTTTAGACAACAGAAACCAATGAAATGGAAGTTATTTGAGAAGCAGTGGTTAAAGTTTTTTTAATGTGACCAATATGAAATGATGTAGGCTAGCTTTATAAAGCACATCATGAGATGGTGTGAACAACCAAGACTTACATCATAATGTATTTTGACAGACAACTTTCCTTCCCTAGTGACATCAACACACAAACACACACACACACACACACACACACAGAGCACCTAGAAGATAAAAATTCTGAAATAATCAGTAAAATATTGATACTAAATATCAACATTTAATGTTAAATAAAATTTTAAAATATCTTGACAAAAGCAACTAATAACCCCCTACACACATATACACATACATACATGAAACTGGTTTCATTTGGATTCTGTGCTTTAAAAGTGATTTTTATGATTTTACTCCAAATTCCTAGTCACAACTTCCAAGTTTCCTAGAATGAGCATATATCATTTCATGACTATAAAACATTCAAACTGAAAATGAAATGTATCATTTAGAATATTCCTATTAGAAAAGTTTAGTTTGAG
>NW_008342851.1:2597098-2636276 GCF_000622305.1 Nannospalax galili
TATTATTTTACTTTTTAAAAAATTATTACAAAGAAAGGCAATTTTTAACACATTTTTCCAGAAATAACTTGAAGGAGGTTACATAAAAATATATACACAATGACGTTTAAGTGGGGAAAAATAGGAATAAGAAATCAAAGACCAAAGGATTTGCCAACATGGGGTCAAATGGGGTCAACTTTGGTGGAATAATGAAGGTTTCCATTAGCTCTGTTCTTTTTTTTTAATCCTAATGAGTTTATTAGGCTTCTAACAGCATAGGTGGCGGTTTATTTACACAAGAGTGAGCACCCCCCCCCCCATTTATGGCGGCACTGGAAAGTCCACACTTAAATATAGAACCTGTGACCCAACAGCCTCACAAAATGGCGAGAGAGGTGCCTCATGGTGTTCTGGGCCTATATATCCTTAGCCCCTCCCTCACATGCAGCTAAGGTCACCTGATTGAGTGGGGGGGCGGTAACTGACTCTCCCATGGACTCCTTGGGAGGGAGGTGTGACTATAGCTTGCCAGCATAGTAGTGGGAGGACACTTCTGGTTAACATTCCACCTCTTCCTCTGGCTCTTACATTCTTTCCACCAAACTCTTTTGCAAAAGTCCCTGAGCCTTGGAGGGGGTGATAGGTGTGGGGTGATCTTCCTCCCTTTGTGGCAAGGCACTGCTTTGAACTTTCAGGTCTCTGCATCACCTGTTTTCCATGGACTGTGGGATTCCCTCTATTACAGGGATTTGGTGGTAAGATCTACAAACGAGGGAGAACATACGTCATTTGTTTTTCTGAGTCTGTGTTACTTCACTTAGTATAACAGTTTCTAGATCCATCCATTTACCTGCAGATTTCGTTATTTCAGCTTTCTTTAATGCTGAGTAGAACTCCACCATATAAATGTACCATATTTCCTTAACTACTCGTCAGTTGACAGGTACTTAGATTGCTTCCATCTCTTAGCTATTGTGAAAAGAGCAGCTAAAAGTGAATTTTTATAGCCAAAAAAGAATGAATATTGTCCAAACTTAGGAGTGAATCTGCAAAACCTGTTTCCAGCCTATTGAATTTTCAGTACATCAAGCTATTATAACATCCCAGAGAAAACGTCAGTATGGGTCAGTTACACCTGAAAACCATGTCATCACTTTAACCTTGTGAATTTGCAGTGTCTGCAGGGACAGAGGTGGGGGCAACAACTGGCTTTTCTTAACACCTACTAAGTTCTTTTACACTGTTTTACATTGACTTAATATTAAAGTATTAGTTACTCTTAAGTCCCCAGAAAAGGAAGGTCAGATTAAGCAAATTTTCTCCCTTTTTTCAGTGGCTGTGATTTGTATCCAGATTATTCTGACTGCAAAAGCCCTTGTCCTCCTCACACACCTTCATTTTACCCTAAAACAAAATTTTCTTTGCTTTTTTTGTCTGAATTTTAGTGGTCTGAATTTCTCCTGGCACCTTTTGGTTTCCTCTTAACCTCAATCAGGCTTTCTCAGTCTGGGCACTATTGATGTGTTCCAGTGACTAATTCTTCATTGGAAGAACAGAGTACTGTCATGTTCACTGTGGCATGTTTAGCCACATCCCTGGCCTCAACCCACCAGGTGCCAGTAGCATCCTCCCCAGGCATAACAACAGTGCCTCCAAACATTGCCAGATACCATCTACTCTACTCCCCATGACCCTGGGAGCCACTAAACCAGATAGAGATCAACTGGCTGGGGGAAGGGGGCTTCCCAGGAGGTTGGAGAGTGAAGTGTTGAAAGAACTGATTACCTATCAGTAGAGTGGTAAAAAGTGAAATGGAAGAGACTGCTACCTCCTCTCACTAAAGACTGTACAGCTCTTCAAAGTCACCACAAGACAGCTGTGGTTAGCTAATGGAGGAGCTGTTAGGATGGTATTAATACACAAGAGAAATCTTGTTGAGCACAAGTCAGAAGCCCCAAGGCACTTTAGAAGCTATATCATAAAAAATAATAAACAGAACCAATGATGATAACTCTGTCACCAACTCTGATGTGAGTTCCAGGCCAGCCAGGACTCCATTCCCCCCCAACTCAAAAACAAAACCCAAACATACAAAACTTCTTATAATTTATTATTACTAAATGTTTGATTTGTATATATATTTTATATACCTATATACCCAAGGTCATATAAAAAAATATTTCTTAGGTGTAAATGGCTCATAAAGGGGAAGTTTAAGAAGTCCTGCTTTACGATGCTGTCTTTAGTTCAGGGATGTCCTGGGTACCATCCTTTCGTGCTAAGACACCTTAGAGTGATTTTACCACTTTCTCATTCTGTTGAACCACTGCCCAATCCAGCCACGCACTGACCTGCTTTATTTCTCTATAATATCTTGCCCACTTCTCACTTCTTTAGAACTCATTCCTTATCACCCCACCTCAGATCACCAAACCTAGTACCATCTTCCTCCCAGCAGAACCCTCGACACTACAATTGAAGACAATGTAAAGTGCAACCACAGCCCACCTTCTTACCCCTGAGCACCAGGTTCCTCCTCACAGTCCCTCATGTCTCCAGCAGTAGCCAGTGCCACTTCTTTCTGAATGTCTACCATCATTCCTGCCCCTGGCATCCCTGCTTCCTATTGGGCAGCATTTCTGTTCCCATCCCAATGACGTCGAGCTCCTTATATCCTGAGTGTGCAGAGGGTGCTTTGGTTTAGGGTTAGCCCTTTATTGAATCACTTGACCTTCTTTCCAGCTGAGGGATCTACTGGAGATGGCCTCAAAGGGAGCATTCCAAAACTTCAAATTATTCTTTGGGTAATCTGGAGACTGATTGCTAAAATTCTTTAGTATCCTTAAAATTTTTTTAAATTATTATTTTTATTTTATGTGTATTGCCTGCAGGAGTGTGAGTGCACCCGTGTCTTGCCGTGCCCATGGAGGTCAGAAGAGGGCATTGGGTCCCTTGCAACTGGAGTTATAGATGGTTGTTAGGTGCCATGTGGGTGCTGGAAATCAAACCTGGGTCCTCTGCAAGAGCAGTCAGTGCTCTTAACCACTGAGCCATCTCTCCAGCCCCAATTCTTTAGTATCTTGATATTTAATCTATTACTTTAAATTTCCAGGAAACCTGAGATGTAGCATTTATCATTCAAATTTGAGAAAATCTTGGAGTTTTGTTTTTTTATCTCTCCGTTGTGGTGTTAGAAAACATTGGCCATATGGCTAGACATCTCTCAGTGAGACACTTCTTCATCAGAGCAAAACCACCCCCAGCAAACTGGATAAAAATCCATTTTTCATAGTCCTTGAGGCTGGAAGTCCAAGTGGAGGCCTTTTGCGATCTTCCAGGCCTCTTTCCCTAGCTCTCCAATGGCTGCCTTCCATTGTCTTCCCATGCTCTCGCCTGTTTTTGTATCCCCAGTGACTTATAAAGATGCTAGATTGGATTTAAGGTCCACTCTAACAGCCTTGTTCTAATCATGGTCAATGACTAGGCATGCTGAATGCTTCCAATATGTGGGGCAGAACCACACAAAGAAAAGCTGTTCTATCCAAAATTTAAGAGCAAGCCCCATGAGAAACACTTCCAACCAATATGCATGTCTTCTGTTCCCCTCACATTGCCCCCTTTCCTCTCTCACATTTAAGTACCACATTTGGAAAAATTGGTGCAACTGAGTATAAATGCCTGAAATATTTCTTTCCTAGATGCTGCCTCCGTGGACTTGGAAATGATTGATGTGCAAGTTTTAGCAGATGCTTTCAAGCGCTATCTTCTGGACTTACCAAATCCTGTCATTCCAGTAGCTGTTTACAGTGAAATGATGTCTTTAGCCCAAGGTTGGTTTTCTCCTCTAGGACTTCACTGCACATACACTGAGATGCAGATATGCTTTTAGCTCTGTGAAGTGCTATGTATAAATAAAAGGTATTGAGAAAAGAGTAAGTTGCTCCCTACCACCTCCCCACCACCCCAAATTCCCTTCTTTGCCACACCCAGATTCTCGTTTGCTTAGAAACCTGCCCATGTGCTAAACTGGTTCATTGTTAACGTTTGATCAGTATCACTGTACCTATGAAGGTCATGGTTGTCTAAGTACTAGTGTCAGATTCAGAGACTGAAGACCAGCATGTATGACTAGGGATGTTCTAGTCACCTTCCCTGAACACCTAGAAGAAGATGTATTGAGGGAGGAGGCTTGGCATCAGAAGCAGAGGCTCTGTTCAGTGTTCTGGGGGCAGGAAATTGTGGTTCATGACCTTCAAAGTTTAACCTGCGATACTTATCTGATGCTTGGAGGAAGTAGCCAATCATGCTTGAGGATGCTTGATTGAGGACTGGTTTCTGGGAGCACACCCTGAACATTTTGTGGTTTTTGACAAGAAGAGTTTCTTGCATTTCCATTTGACCTGAGATCTTTACTTTCTCATAATGCATTTTATAATGAGAAGGACAAACATCTTATGCACCTCTCCTGAAGATTTTTGTACATGCTGCCTTCTATAGCTAAGGGAGAAGTTAAAAATGGCCAGGTGCTGTCTCAGTGGCACCTAGACATAGCCTTACTCTGTTTCCTGTCTTTCTGAACTTGTAGAAGTACAAAGCTCTGAAGACTTCATCCAGGTGTTAAAGAAGCTCATTAGGTCACCTAATATACCTCATCAGTATTGGCTTACACTTCAGTATTTGCTAAAACATTTCTTCAAGCTGTCTCAAGCTTCCAGCAAAAATCTTTTGAACCCAAGGGTCCTCTCTGAAATTTTCAGCCCTATGCTTTTCAGATTCCCAGCAACCAGGTAAGGATGAAAGGGATGGTTTTGGAGGTGTCAGGGGAGATGAGGGTGGCCAAAATGGATGGGTCCTTAAGTGTATTCTAAAGATCCTGGAGCACAGATGCCTGTTTCATGTGGACTTAATCACACACATCAGTGAGATTTGGATGAATGAAAACGAGCTTGTTTTTAGGGATAAGAGTTCTCACAAAACCCTCTCTCTTGCAGCTCTGATAATACTGAACACTTCATAAAAGTAATAGAAGTTTTAATCTCAACTGAATGGAATGAACGACAGCCAGCACCAGGTAAGACTTTGCAACTTTGTCATTCATCGTTCAGCTGTGTGAGCCATTTGGTACCTTTGGGTCTCCTAAGGAGTGCAGGTTTCTTGAAGAATTACAGTCCATAGTAATTACTTTATGGTTCATGAAAATATAATGGTGGTATGTATGATAAATATTCAAATGTCAGCATTTGCAGATTTTAAGCTATCTTGGTTTTAGTTTTGCTTTTTATTTCATTTATTAGGTTGAGAGACAGTCTCACTGTGAAGTCCAGGCTGGCCTCAAACTCCCTATGTAGCAAAGCTTGGTCTTGACCTCTCAATTCTGCCTCCACTGCTCTTTGAGATGAGAATTGGGAGAGCTCCCTGGACCCGCCACCTCTTAGGCCTCTAGCTGCTGAATAAATTTATGGAATTCATTTTAGCTGTTGACATTTTTGTTTTTCTAATACTTATAAAGTAGGGGATTTATAATCACTGTCTAATTTAAAGTATTTTGGAATGTGTATTTTGGAAGTGAGTGTGCTGAGAATGTCTGTCAAAATAAACGTTTTCAGTAACACAGGCAGTATGAAAGGAGCGTGCACTGCAGAAGTCAGAGGAGGCCCAGCACTACTTTGAAAGCAGGCAGGCCTTCAGCTAGCCATTTAGCAAAGCAGGAAATACTCGCCTAGAACAGCAGATTTAATTTAAAATGATGCATTTCTTTCTTCAACTATAGAGGGTCTAAACAACTTGTGCTCCAGAAGCTGTTAGCTAACAGAGGCTGGTCACTTGTATTACTGATCAAGATTTAGTAGATGAAGTCAGTTACAGGACCAATAGAGTCTATAAATGCTTATAGTCTTCATTTATGTCTAGAATTTAATGAACCACTATGCATTATCTGTGATGAGTAACTCATGCAGATTAGCATGGCTGTCTCTGCAAGTACCCACTGGGCCCTGGTGACCAGTGTCATACAGTGGAACATTGTGCTGGGCTTTTCTGTCAGCCATTGCAAGGCCAAGTGTTATTCATTGAGACAATGACTTTGGCTCAAAGCTCACCTGAAGGGACAAGGACAGGGATGGGATGGATAAGCTCCCAAGATGCAGGATCTGAAAAGAACTTCTGTGAACAGATCCTAAATCTGATCCCCAGAGTGAATGAGATGTAATAGGTGAGGCAGACATGGTGTGTTCCAAAGATTCCAAATCACAGCAAGCAGAGTGTTAAAAAAGGGACGCCCAGAATTGTAGGCCAGGGGCATCAGAGGAGACTGTCTACAGGTGCAGCACAGAGGTTTCATCCCATATGGTATTTGATTGTTTGGATAATGGATTTGTGTTGAAGTTCAGGAGCTACCCTTGGCCTTAATGGGAAGGAATGAGAGTGGGGCCTGGCTGGACTATGAACCATCATGACTGTCCACCCTTACTACATGGGCTGAGAAGGAAAAAGCAGTAAGAATAGGCAGGCCCTGAGCCAAAGGACTGAGCTGTGATCATTCACTTCCTGAGCAGTATTGAACTTTGTGTGGGAGAAGAGGTACAGCTGAGCCCTATTTGCCATGAATGGTGTGGGGAAGGGGGGGAGGGGGAGGGTCCCAGTTTTATGGGTGACACTCCCTGGCCTCATCAGGGAAGATGTGCATGGAAGCTCAAAGCCAGAGAGAAAATGAATTGGTCACTAGGGGTTCTGAGGTGGAGTCACTACTGGAGTTTGATATAAACTGATTGTCTTTCATAAGGCTGACTTATAAAAGTAAAACTGTATCATTGCAACCCATTTTCATGCTGTTGCTTGACAGAGGAAAGGACCATACACTCCTCCATTGAGCAATCGGTGTGCTGATTTCAAAGGCGGATTAGTTCCGTCAGCTCTGCTGAAGAACGACAAAGCTTTGAGCATACTGGATTGTCCCAGTCTTTGTGCTACCTCTTCCAAAAAAGAAAAAGAATTAAATCCAAGTACTTTGTAAACCCTAGCTGAGCCATTTTCACTTTGTATGGCCCTTCTCAGCTACTCTGAACACTGTATATGCCCTTTGGGATCAAAGAGATGTTTCAGTGTCTCTCAAATGTGAAAACAGTTCACCTCCCACCCACAGGAGGTGGGGGAGGTGCCCTCATCCATACACCTTTGGGTTCCAGGATGACTCCAGTACAGTTATTGGTAGAGCACCTGGGGTAAAGAAATGATCTCTTCAGCACAATAGGAATGCTGCCATTTCCCAGAATCCTTCATCAGGGCCCCAGCAGGAGCAGATCTCAAGGGGCTTTGGTCGTGCATTTCCAGCGAATGATCATAAATTGCCATTTGTAGAAACAGCTCCTGTGAACAGAAATGAGTCCTTGAAGGATCTTTAAAGGTGGACCAAAAGTTAAGTGTTTATGCTAGGACAGATGGATGTCTTCTGGGTTTTTACCAGGTAGAACTTGAAATGATGAACTTGATGATGTCTGAGACAAAGTATCAAGGTCTTTTAGCACACAGTGCTACCTGGGAGTGCATTTCTCTTAAGGTCAGAAAGACCTTTAGAACTTTAGATATGCAGCTGGTGACTTTTTAGGATAATTTAATGGACAGAAAAAACTCATGGAAGAAAACAAATCCTGCAAAAAAATAGGTACAATTTTAATTTGGGAAAGAAAAAATAGCATTTTGATACATGGGCTATAAACCATCTAGCCAAGGTATGTCACAGGCTGTGCTGTCTAGGTTTGTATAGACTTACTCCATGGTGTTTATACAATGACTTCTCTTTAGGATGTGTTTCTGCAAAATAGGTCCTCCATTCAGAGACACAAGATCAAATTTTAAGTAACGGTGTCCTAAGATATCGTTAGGAGCACAAAGAAACTGAGGCCCAAAGAAAATAAGAGGCTGGCCCCGTGCTTCCCAACCAGTGTATGCCACACCTGGGTCTTCCCAGGAGCTACCTCTTGGTCCAGCCTATCCTGTCCACCACCCTTGGCTGCTTGACTTGTTGGAAACTTCATGAGCCATGGGGCTTATTTTTAGTGTCTAGTCAGAACCCTTCTGAAATTTCCAACATGTAATAAGCTAAAAAAGTGAGAAGTGAGGTCCTCTGGAGCAAAAAGCCTCAGTACAGTATTGGTAGCTTTGGGGATAAGGCTGGGTGGGCATCACTCCATCAGATGTGCAGTGGAAAAGAAGCCAGGGCCCATCTCCTGGGGTTGGTAGGGTTAAACAAACTGACATAAACGAGCTGTGTGGCATGGAGGGTGGAGTGGCCTGGATGTCAGTGCCCCTCCCCTGTCACCTTGCCAGTGTGCCTTTGCATGGTGCACAAAATGTGCAACTGTACAGAGCGTCCCCAAACAGTGTCAGACACTTCATCTGTGCCCCAGTTAAGGTCCTAGCCTGCGCAGGGCCTTGCCTGCTCTCTGTGCAGGTTAAGATGGCTCATTCAGTATATTCTTCAGCTCCTTTTGCTTCTATTTCACTGCTCTGTAGTTTTTCAAAACTGTTAGTTTAATCCATTCAGCTACATTTCTAAAAGGCAAAAAACAAAGGCTTTTTCTCATTTTGATTCCTATCACAGATCTGGACACTGTCTAATAATCCTCCAAATATATGCATTTGTTTTGTTCTTTGATAAACTTTTCAACTTTCAAAGAACTTTCAGAAACTCATTTCATGCATCCAGCATCCCATATTTGAACAGGTGGTGCACACAGTTCACTGTTCAGAGCTAGTTGGTAGCTCGCCATTCCCTCTGTTACTAGAGGTCCTCAATATATTTAAAGCTGAAGAGCAGATTTTTCTGGTCTCATGATGTGCTGCTAAGACTTGGGGAGCAAAAGCTGAATTCTACAGGGCAACTGCAGTAGGAACAGATCCATCGAACACAGGGCACCTTTGACTACCACCCATTAAAGTGTATTTACATATTTCAGATTTCATGGATGTATTCAGAAATATTAATGTAGCATAATTGGAGTCCAATATTGCACCCTCAAGCCTAGGAAACAAGTGGCTCTTTCTCCCCCTGCCCTTCTACACCTGTCAGTGTTCATTTTTAACCACTGGTGCCTTGCAAAACATCCCTCCTAAAGAGCTTGATTCATGCATCTTGTTTGAAATGCCCTGGGCTGGGTTTTCAGCTGAGGCTTAAGCAAGCACTAAGATAGAGGGAAATGACTTTCAAAGAGTTTTACTTTTCTCTGATTTATTTTTTTAATTCGGTTTAAAATGTGGTCTGACATGAGAGGGTTATTTCAAAGGTGAGAAATGAAACCTTAAAAAAAAAAAAAAATCCTGAGCTGGGTAGAGGTAACAAAGGTGAGTCAAACTCCATTTAACCGAAAGCTGACGAGTCTGACTCCTGGTCTGCAACAGTGTCCTGTGCACTGGGGTGCACATGTGTTCAGGAGGACAGTCTTACTTTTGCTTTCATAGCACAACCTCTCTCTCTCTCTCTCTCTCTCTCTCTCTCTCTCTCTAAGGGATAGGATGGTTGGGAGGGGGTTCATCACAAGGAAAAGAGTTCTTTTTTCTGCTAGACAGTGGGCATGCCTTTACAGAAAGCCTGCAGCATGTGCCTGGTTTTATGAGTATGTAAACCCGGGTTTATTTATTAACTGAGAAGGATGTTTTTGCACAATGTGGGCTCACTGAGAGCACTGGATATGGAGTCATGGATTTGCCTCGTGCCCAGCAGCACTCCTGTCTAAGTTGTTTTATGAAGGGACACATTCATTATACCCTTAAATGAAGATTGTAAGTTTTGTTATTTCTGATCTCTCCTTTTTCATGGTTTTTGTTCATTAATGGTGTCTGAGAAGTAAGCTTTCCAGAATAGGAACATTGCTGTAGAGATTTTCAAACTCATGTTAATGAACTAAAGAAATTTTCCTGGCTATGTTAAATCTGCTGAACAGTGAACTCATAGCCTGTCATTGCCTCTTATGAGTTATAAAAACTTTGAGGAAAGGGATGCATGTTGTCCAGAAGTGTCCAGAAAGTGAAGTGAGCTTCAGGTGTGTGTGTAAGGCGTTCTGTGTTGATGGGTCTCTGAGGTCCCACATAAATGTAGACACTGAAGGAGCTTAACAAACAAATGAAGAGTATTTCTTTGGTGTTATGACACCTATGCCTTTGGTTTATGAGTGAATCATATATATTCAGCGGCATCTGTATAATTGTGTTTATTAGTTTGTGTGACCTTTTGGATTCAGTGTGAGAAGCCTGAACTAGGTGGTTTTCTCCCAGGCAGGAGTAAGTTGCTATGTTCAGCCAGCAGAGGGCTCCCTCTTTAAGCTAATAAAGAGCTTGTATCCTTACAGCCCACTTTGCAGATGAATCCAGTGGGAAGATTCTGCTCATACTTACATCATAGACGCTCCATGGCAGGTGATTATACATATTGTGAAAAATTTGTCTGAACCAAAGTTTCTCTAAGTGGAGAGTATACTGTTTTACTGTAGATAATTTTCTCTTGGGACAAAATACACGGTCAGGTTTCCATTTTAATCTTGTAGACGGTTCTGAGGTTGGTATGTCTGATGTTTCGACCTTTAGAGAGGTTCATTTTAAAAGCAGGGCAACAGGGTCAGGGAGAAAGGAATGAAAATAAGAAGGCAGCTTTAGTTTAACAAGAGAACTCAAGGAAAGCCAGAGTATTGTTATAGGTGTGAAATTTCTTGTGTGTAGCTTAAAGGAAATTAAATTCCATGTCTTGTCAGGTTTTACTTTCTGTGGCAGAGGACAGCAAGGAACAGAGGAGGGGGGCAGAAAAAGGAGTGTTTGGTTTTTTTTTTCCCCTGTAGCATGACAGCATTGACTGGAGTGATCTCTAAACTACTGTTAGGTTTTGAAGTTTCAGGGCTTTTGTGATGGTTTTATTATGGTTCTCACAGTAAGACTAGAGGCTTCTATGAGGATGCCATGGGAAATTTTTGTAGGGGAAAAAAAGTGTAATTTCTGGGGTAGCTAACAATCCCATACCTAATTCATTATAGCTTTTTCAAAGGAAGGACAAGAACCCTCTGGAAGGTGGTGGTACATCCTTCTGTCCTGTCCTTTGCTCCATCTGAGCCCCCAAATCACAGTGCACACACACCTTTTAATGATTAGAAAGCCACAGGGCCATTTGAAGGTGAGCTGAAGTTGCCCTTGTGCGAATCTGGCTAGAGTGTTGGATGGGTATCTGAGGATATCCCCTCCTGAGACTGCCAGCCTCGTGCTATGGGCTCTGGGAAGGGCTTGCCTGTTACACCTGCAGGGCAGACTGTGCCAGTGTCGGGGAGGAGGTGGACCCAAGAGCAAGGCACGGTGTTCTGGGCTGTTCTGAGCGAGGTTCAGGCCTTCACAAACAAGGCTTTGATTCTATTTTCTGCTGAACTAGCTGGGCCACTTCCTGTGTTGGGCCTGGCATAGTGGCTCGCTTCACCATGGGCCACTTGAGCCCCCAGAGAGTCAGCCTGTGCGCACAGGCACTGGGCAGCCAGTGATGACTATTTTCAGACCCCCGACAATGACCTTCTCATTTCCACAGCGGGGGTGGGGGAAAGAGCAAGTTGGTCTCGCCTGGGCCACAGCCAGATGACAACTTTGACTTTGACTTGGGCGCCCCTCCCCCTCTCGAAATCCCTAGCTCAGCAAATATTTGGACCTGCCTGAGTTAATCATGAAGCTGCGATCTTTATCTGATAGAGACTGCGCCCCGCCTCCCCGGGGCTCCTTTCTTTCCTGGTGCAGTAGCTCGATCAGATCCTGGGGGCTCTGCACGCGGGGGTGGGAGGTGGGCCCGGCTGGCCAGGCCTTGGGAAGTGCTACAGCTGGGGCGGGGCGTGGGGAGCCCTGCAGGAGGGAGCTGGCTCTGCGCGCCCCCGCCCTGCGCGCGCCCCCGCCCAGTGCTCTCCTCCTGCCACGCGGGTGCACGCTGCTGGGAGCAGGCAGGCGGGGGAGCCGAGGGGGCTGGGCCCACTTGGTGGAAGAGCAGCTTTATTGGATTTTTTTTTTTCTCGGTGGGATACAGGCAGTTCAAAGCGAAACCGTTGAAATGCATAACCTGCAAAGTAAGTCTCCTTTCATTTATGCACTTCTCTGCACCGGGCTCTTTATCTGCAAGCAGTCCTCTCTCATAGTTTGTGGGTGTGCGTTGGACACTGGGAGTGTGTGAGTCTGGGTGAGTGCTGCCTGGGGAAAGCAGATGGGTGATTAGGGGAGACACTCCCTCCTGTCCTCCAGGGGAGACATGGGGTTTAGGTTGGGAGTTGGGGCCAGGCCAGGGCTTGCAGAGACCATGGAAAATCACCTGTCTCCCTGCACTGTTCCCTGGGTCCGTTGGCATAGGGCAGCAGCAGCCTGCAGTCAGGCAGACTTGCAGCCTTTCGGGGCTCACCGATGGACTACACTGCCCAGGGGACTTGTCTCTTTACTTTTGGGAGAAGGCTTAACATTTTTGTTTAACTACCATTTTTTCCCCCTGAATTTTATCTGAGGACCTACTCTACCCCCACCACTTTTACCATTTTTATTTGAATTTGAATTTAGGTTTACTTAAACCCATAGATGAATAAAAAAGTGTGAGATGGAGGGGGTGGGATGACCCTGCCTACCCCAGTAATGGAGAAATGCCCTGGAGAGGGGACCTAAGCAGATGCCTTGCTCTACTCTTAATACTGTGGGTTCCAAATGTGATAGAAATTTAAAGAGCTTCTGTGTTCCGGAAATGCTCACATGAATGCATAACATACACATGCACAGAGCCCACTCTCGCTTTTAAAACGGGCCACATTTTCATTGGGGAGCCCCTTGCAATAATCATGTAAATATCAAGAGAGACTGGTTCGCAGTGGAGATGTACATCTGAGCTCCAGTTGTGGTGACAGAATTATATGCAGAATGATTTAAAGAACCAAATTTAATCATTAGATTTGTAGGGAAATTGATTTCTTTATATTGAATATTGCTAAGAAGGAATATTTGTCCCCAGAGTAAGGTACTAAGCTAGAGAGAAGGGGGAGGCGGGGAGAGATTACATCACCGTCTTCTTAAAGCTGCTAGCAGTGGAGGTGGGTTCCTCTGTGAAACACTTTGCAAAGATCACCTGTACTCTGCCTTCCAGTATAGGATATGGCCTCTTTTTCTTTTTGGGGGGGGAAGAATCTTGTTGCCCAGTTGTTAGACACTAACATTAAAACTCATTAATGTTCACAATTGTGTTTATTATTTCTGCAAATAATAGGCATCTTCATTCCCATGCAGACTTTCTATGATGGTTCTATAAAGTCTTGTTTTGACCTTGGAATGTCTGGTAGAAGACATTTTGTTTAAATATTGTCTTTTAATTGTCCCTTCTAATGTGGTTACATTTATGACAGTGTTTAAGATCTGAGCTTTCAGTGAATTATGGAGGACTAGAATTAAATAGCCAGAGTGCTTGATCCTTTGGGCTTCTAATATACACAGGGAATACCTAAGGACTCTAAAATACAGCTTAAGAATACCATTTTGATGCCTCTATAAGATTTTTATGCCACAGAATGTCCAGGCTATCTCTAAACCCAGCTGTATTAGGGGAAAAGAGCTAGGAGCTGCAGCCTATCAGCTTTTGTCCATCTGCCAACAGCAGAACGTACCATGCTGCAAGGAGTAATAAAAAAGGAATTAGAGAACTCACTGCTGGAGGAGAACAGGCAAATTAAACACCTTTCGAGACGATGAGCATGCAGACATCGCAGCCTCATGACATGTAGGCGCTCGGAGAGGCCGGAACTGTGTGAAGCTGGCATCGAAGAGAACTGATGAAGCAGGAGTGGTCTGGTGACATTTTTCTGACTGGATTGGCTGGCGTGTGTGATGTAATAGGTTACAGTGCAGCCCCGTATAGGTTTTAAAATGAATTCCAAGACACCATTACAAAGAAAGCCGGACTCTTTTCTTATAACTGAGCTCAGCCAAGGAAACTCTCGCACAAATGTACACCACTGTTTGGACTATGGAAGACCTGGATTTAGAGTATGCCAAGACAGATATAAACTGTGGCACAGACTTGATGTTTTATATAGAAATGGATCCACCAGGTAATACTGAAGTATTAACGGAGAGAGCTGGTTAATTTTGTGACTTAAATTTCTTCTGGAAAGCTGCTATAAAGATCCTCTTGAGGTTGCTATTTTTACTAATTTGTTTCATGGTTTAAAATTAGTTTGATTAGAACTTGAAAGTTAAACAGATTGACTGCCTGTGGGAGCAGCTGAGGCTGTGTGGGGTAGATGCTGTTCTCACTGAGCGGATGGGAACTAGATTCCACGTTTTCACTGCTGTCTTCTGTTAATCGCGCTCCTTGGCTAGTGGGGCTATATTGTTGTATATTGTTCCTTTAATTAAAAGGCCTCGTTGCCCTTTGTGCTACTTTTCTCTACTAGCAGTGGACTCAAACAGTGTGGTACTTTACTGTGACAACACCCGGTACTTTAGAAAGCGTGTGAAATGTAGCAGTGATTCAAACTCATTTCTGATGACCTGAAACTCTCCTCAATCAGATGTGGAGACTCTTTTGCTCTCTCGTGTACTGAGATACTACAGTGAAAAGAGAAGTTGGCTTGCCATTATTTAATCCTCCGTCTTTGTAAAATAGTCTTGATAGACAGCTGGAATCATTTTTGGCAGAGATTGGAGGAGTAACAGTGCTTTAAAACTTCATGGTTTGGGAATTTAGGTAAAAATCCCAGATTTTTGTTTTGTTTGTTTTTTGTCTCCTCCAGTGCCAGCCTTCCCCTCAATTAAGAAATTCAGGGTCGCTGCAGTCTTTCTGCTTGTCACCAGTTCCTGTGTGCATAGGATTTGACACTGAAGGGGCTGGGGGTTTTAATCAGACTCGGCATACAGAGCATGGCTTCCCCAGCAGACTATTAACATGAAGACTAAGGAGATTTAGGTCACAGATGAGTTTCTTAAAGTGGCTTTTGGCAGAACAGTGCCTGAAATCTAAGCTTAGAGAAACCCATTCCTCTTGAGGTGGTTTTTTTGGGTTTTTTTTCCATTTATTTTTATTACTGTAACAGCATTTGCACAGGACAGAGAGACCAAATTTGTCTCTCATAATTAAGTAAGAGAAAATTATTTCTGCTGCTCTGATGTTCCTGTTTTGTTTTGGGTTTTTTTTTGTTTGGTTGTTTGTTTGTTTTTCAACTTTAGATGTGCTTAACCAGGCATATAACTTTAATATAGCTAGAATCTTGAGGTAAAAAATTGAGTCTGCATTCACTTTGAAATTTCTTCACATGGCCAGCTCATTTAGTTCTTAATCTCTAGGCATGTATTTGCTCTCTCCTGTCACTCCCACTTCTTTTTGAACCATAAGAGATTTCTTTTGAAGAAAAAATCTCTTCCGTGGTGCATGGACTTATGAATTATTGGTGTCCACTTCAATTACTGGTTTTTTTTTTTTTTTTTTTGCTGCTGTTGTTGCTTTATGGAAATGTTGTTCATCTAAAGAGATTCAAGTCTGATTTTAAATCTTCAGTTGGGAGTTTGGATTGCAAACAGCTTTCTTTTTCTTTCTCCTTTGCCTGCAGCACTGCCCCCTAAGCCACCCAAGTCCACCACTGTAGCCAACAACAGCATGAACAACAGTATGTCTTTACAAGATGCTGAATGGTACTGGGGGGATATCTCAAGGTAAGACCACAGAGCTCCTTACTTTCACTAGACACAGAAGTTTCGAGTAAGGAAAAAGGAAAGTACCAGCTTGCTAAGTTCCATTTTTAGGATGTCATCCAACATAAGCATGAAGCATAGTTGGTTCTTTTCCAAAGACGACCAGAAAAGGCACTGAGCGCTGGAGAACTGTGGGTGCTGGATGCCACAGGAAATTAAATACCAGGAAGCTTCCCTTTTGACAGCGATGTCAGGAAAGCTGCAGGACAAGAGGGCACTGCCTGTGCTCTCTCTAGTAAGCAGGACTTTAAGAATTGAGGTTACTGCCTCTTTTTTCACCTCAGCTTTTCCAGTGGTTAGTGAGGGGCTGGTGGAGGCCTTTTATGGATCATGACTTTTATTGCTGATTTGTCAAAAAATAAAAACTTTGTATTATAGATATGCCAACAGTAAAGGTAGATATATATGCATACATATGTGTCTGTCATGCACCTGTTTTTAAAGACATGAATTTATAACATTTCTAGATGAGCAGAGACTAATCAGTGAACTGTGAAGATATGCAGTACTTACTTGTAAATCTTCAAGGACAGGAGGGAAGGATACACAGCCCTGTGCTTTCTCCTAAGCTTTGCTATAATGTATATGAAGGCTAAGGGTGTAGCTCAGTGGCAGAGCAACTGCCTAGTCTGTGCAAGGTTCTGGGTTTAATCCCCAGTGCAGGAAAATGGATGTGTATGTATATATGTATAAATGTGTGTAATGTATGGACATGGAACATTTGAAAGGTAAGCATGGTCTTGTCCTCTGTTCATTTCAGGGAAGAAGTAAATGAAAAACTCCGAGACACAGCTGATGGGACCTTTTTGGTACGAGATGCATCTACTAAAATGCATGGCGACTACACTCTCACACTAAGGTGAGTCAGGGAGTCAGTTGGAATTGGGGTGTCTGGGTTGACATGAAAACATTTCTTTATTGGATTATTTTTTTTCATTAAGTTTTAAATCAGTATACAAAGTCATGGATTTCATTATGGCATTTTCATTCATACTTTGTTCATCCTTCCCCTGCTTCCCTCTTCCCTGATAGCTCCCTCTGTTTCTTTGTTAAAAAAATTTAATGTCACTACTTTGTGTATTTATTTACAGGAAAGGAGGAAATAACAAATTAATCAAAATATTTCACCGTGATGGAAAATACGGCTTCTCTGACCCATTAACCTTCAATTCTGTGGTTGAACTGATAAACCACTACCGGAATGAGTCTCTAGCCCAGTACAATCCCAAGCTGGATGTCAAATTACTTTACCCAGTGTCCAAATACCAACAGGTAATCCACAGAACTCCTCACACTTCCATAACGTAGAAAAAAAAGATGTGTTCCAACTTAGAAAACATGGGAAGCAGATGAATTACATGAAATTGGGTACCAGGACCAGTACAGAATTAGAATTCTATAATTGCTGAATCAAATAACAAATAAGAAAACAGCTGACATGTAAAATTTTTTCCCAATTGTTAATTTGATTAAATATCTTATCAACTGAGTTCATTTTTTCCCCTGTAATCCTTCCAGGATCAGGTTGTCAAAGAAGATAATATTGAAGCTGTAGGGAAAAAGTTACATGAATATAACACTCAATTTCAAGAAAAAAGTCGGGAATATGATAGATTATATGAGGAATACACCCGCACTTCCCAGGTGAGTTCTCTTAAGAAATTGGACTAACACATGTTGTATTCAGATTCATAAGAAGAATCTAAAAGGCCAAGGTATATGGATAAATCAGGAGGGAGGCTGTTAGATTACTGAGTATCTTGAGTATCCAGTATCTCACAACCTTTTAAAAGCAGCCCCTGCTTATAAGAATCATAAGTTAAGTTTGCATATAACTGGAGGGGTAGCTTTTAGTTGACTCAACATAATTCCTGACTGGAGAATTCTGTCCAGGTTGGACATTAATAATAACTGCAAGTGTCACAGACTTGTCTAGGCTCTGGAATGGAGATTTCACATCCATCTACCCTGCTGTGAGGAGGACAGTCTGCGTTCATTGCACTGATTTGTTATAGACTTAGGCCTCTCTAGGTCATTATGCTTCTGGAACTGCCAGAGGAAAATGTGGCAGAGACAGTATAAACTGAAGGCTTTTTTAAAAGATGAAAATTAGGGTCACTTTCCATAGTCTGAGAAAGTTCTCCAAAAGAAAAATTATTTTTATTTTTTTTTTTTGTCTTTTTGAGACAGAATCTTGCTGTAGCCCCAGCTGGCCTGGAACTCACTATGTAGACCAGGCTGGCCTTGAACTCACAGAGATTTGCCTGTCTCTGCCTCCCGAGTGCTGGGATTAAAGGTGTGCACCAACACACCTGGCTTAAAAAAAATTTATTTTAATAAGCTCTGTAAATTCATGTCTGACCCTGCTAAGTTTAATATAGTCAGCTATCTCCCTTCCCCCCATCCACTGGTCCTGCTGCAGGCTATTTTTTTGTTTGTTACTGTTCCCTAATATATACTGTCAGCTGTTTACTAACATTAACATTGTATCAAGCCTAGTAATCTAGAGATGATTTAGAGTATATGAGGCAAAGTGCACAGGTTCAGTGTGGTCCTGCATCATTTCACATAGGAAACCCAGGTGTCTATGGATCTCAGTAGCATAGAGAGCTCCTGGAACTAATCCCTCAAGACACCCAGGGGCTGACTGTACTTACTAACAGCACATTTGATTTGAATCACTATCTAGCTTGTCTCTTGCAGTGAAGGTATGACATTGTCTTCTGAAACTTGTGTTGCAGGAAATCCAAATGAAAAGAACAGCTATTGAAGCATTTAATGAAACCATAAAAATATTTGAAGAACAGTGCCAAACCCAAGAGCGGTACAGCAAAGAATACATTGAAAAGTTTAAGCGTGAAGGCAACGAGAAGGAGATTCAAAGGTGAGTGGGCCTCAGGCATCGCCATCAACCTTGTGCTAAAAATAGTGAGAGGACTGGTTAAACTGGTGATCTCACTTCCTGCAGCTGGCATCATTTTAAAATGAAATAAACCAAGTAACTTGGGGACCCTGCATGATGTACCCAGGCAATTACTGTTGTCTCTCTCCTACCTGCAGGATTATGCATAATTATGATAAGCTAAAGTCTCGCATCAGTGAGATCATTGATAGCAGAAGAAGGTTGGAAGAAGACTTGAAGAAGCAGGCGGCCGAGTATCGTGAGATTGACAAGCGCATGAACAGCATTAAGCCAGACCTCATTCAGCTGAGAAAGACAAGAGACCAATACTTGATGTACGTGTTTGAAATGGGACAGAGGAGGTAAAGAAGGGACATGGGCTAAAATTAAAGTGGAGTTACCAACACATTTTCTTTGTAATACTTTTCCAGGTGGCTGACTCAAAAAGGCGTTCGGCAAAAGAAGTTGAACGAATGGCTGGGAAATGAAAACGCAGAAGAGTAAGTAGTTGCTGAAGAAGGAAGAAGGGGGGCAAAGAGTTCTTAGAACAGATTGTCACCGTGTTCGGAACATCTCACCAGAAATTTATAAACTCAGTGGCCTCATCCAGAGTTTTATAAAAGGGAAAGTTTAGCTGAGGAGGACTTAGGGTCAATTTACATAATTATGGGTAAAAATAAACCCATGTGTCCATAATAATGTCCCCAAACATCTGAAAAATCCCCAAATATTTTTGGAACAATGAGAGAAAAACAACAATTATGTTTAGTATATTTTGAAAGTTAAGTATATGTTTGGTTTGAATTATTTGAGAACTGGCAATCTTCTTAATACCTTCCTTGCCCTCTGCCCAGGTACCTAAGGGTGATTGCTGACTTGAAAATAGAGATGGTAATGACCTAGTACTAACCCATGACCTTGGGGCAAGGGGAGTCAAGGCAGCTAAATAGGAGGAGAAAGAGGACAGTTAGCTCAGGGAGGAGACCCTGGGGAAGTCAGGGGTTCCCACACTCATCATTCATAAACCACCTCTTCTGCCCGTGTAGCCAATATTCACTGGTGGAGGATGATGAGGACTTGCCTCACCATGACGAGAAGACGTGGAATGTTGGAAGCAGCAACCGAAACAAAGCTGAAAATCTATTGCGAGGGAAGAGAGACGGCACTTTTCTTGTCCGGGAGAGCAGTAAGCAAGGCTGCTACGCCTGCTCTGTAGTGTATGTATCTCCAGAAAATGTGCTTTTTGTGTTTTATTCATTCATTGAATGGGGATAAGGATTTGAAAAAGTCTGTCCATGAAGAACTGCATTGTAATATAAAGAACAAATAAAACAGACAATACATATCTTTTTAAAATGTAGCTCCAAATATCTGCTAATCACATCGAACAGACACCTGCCATTTAGTAGGACCATTGAGATTTGGGTTTCAATTTTGGAACAAGTTTATCATGGGCAGTCTTTAAGATGAGAGGGGAAAAAAGACTCAAACAGAAATGTTCATGGTTTTGCCTTCCCTTCACTTTACCTCTAAACATTATTATACTTAGATATAATCTAAGGTCATTTTTGAGAAGATATCCACCTAAAACACATTAAGTAGTCCACTGGGGACAGGTCAGAACAAGGAGGAACCTATCAGAAACACCCCCAAAGGAGCCATGTTTCTGTCACATAGCTCATTTTCTTTTTACTTGTTTCTTAATAGTTTGGAGGAAAAATAAAATTTGAAGTTTGGGCATGGTGGCAGGTGTATGTACACTTGAACTCTGGAAGTTTAGGAAGGAGGATGGGCAGTTTGAGGCCAACCTAGGCTATATATTGAGACCCTTATAAACAAAAAGAACAATACGGAAAGGTTTTGAGCCACCAGCATTGCTGGGTCAGAGGGGTAAATACCCGTTAGTGTGGAAAAGCTCAGAAAGTGCTTCAGAGTCCATGATCAGCCTCTGCTTAATTTCAGAACTTGTCATATAAGACAGGCATAGGGAGGACTTTGAGTCAGGGAAGAGTTCAGAATAAATGCCAAGATGGAGAATAAATGCCAAGATGGAGAGTTGGGAAGACATTTCAATGAGAGCCTGAAAGAGTCCTGTTGATCTCACAGACAGTGATTACAGCCTACAGAATGGCTGGAAACTGGCCACATGTGGACTCTGGCCACACATCTCTTAAGCACTTTGCATGCTCTATCTCATTTCATTTTTCATGGGAACCCTTCTCCATGCATGTTATGCCTACCCTCACTTTAAACCATTTTAAAACTGCTAATCCAGCAGCTCAGTAGAGCCTGCCCAAGAGCTCAGGCTCTGTATGTCACTTGACCAGTAAAGGTGTCATTCCTAGTTTACTGTGGTTTCAGAGCTTTAGTTCCCCAGGGGTGAAACAAGCCCATGGTACTGTGTGCCCTTCCATGACGGTGGCTTTGTTAAAAACACACTGTGGGGTTCTAGATTGTCTGAGACCAGCTCAAAAGATTCCCCCCCCCCCATTTTCCTCTCCAGGGTAGATGGTGAAGTCAAGCATTGTGTCATCAACAAAACTGCGACAGGCTATGGCTTTGCAGAGCCCTATAACCTGTACAGCTCCCTGAAGGAACTGGTGCTACATTACCAACACACCTCCCTCGTGCAGCACAATGACTCCCTCAACGTCACACTAGCATACCCTGTATATGCACAGCAGAGGCGATGAAGCATTGTCTTTGGATCCCGTTCCTGACCTGCAGCCACCCGAGGCCTCTGGGAAGCAAAGGGCTCCTCTCCAGCCCGACCTGTGAACTGAGCTGCGGAAGTGAAGCCGGCTGTCTGCACATGGGACTAGAGCTTTCTTGGACAAAAGAAGTCGGGGAAGACACGCAGCCTAGCGCTGTTGGATGACTAGATATTTCTAACCTGATCCTTTCTCCTTTTTTTTTTTTTTTTTTTTTTTAATTTAAAGCCACAACACACAACTCAAAGAGAAAAAGAAATGCAAAAATCTCTATGTGCAGGGACAAAGAGGCCTTTAACCATGGTGCTTGTTAATGCTTTCTGAAGCTTTACCAGCTAAAAGTTGGGACATTGGAGACCAGAAGGTAGACAGAGCAGAAGAGCCTGCTCCCGGGACCGCTTGGTCCAGCCTGGTTTAGCCTGGGTGTGCTGGGTGTGGTGGACCCAGACATGGCGCACTGTGGATCATTTCCTTTCCTAACTAACGAATGGTATGTAGCAGAGAGGCACATTGGCTGGCACGGGACACTTGAGAGAACATCGGCACAGTATATTAAGGGTGCGGGGCGGGGGGAACGTGTTGCAGGAAAGTGCCAGAAAGTGTTTTGTTTAAACTTGTCAACAACTCACCAACAGAAAAATGAGCATGGACAACAGGACTTAAAGAGACATTCAGTATATAAAATATGTACATAATATTGGATGACTAACTATCAAATAGGTGGATTTGTATCAATACCAAATAGCTTCTGCTTTGTTTTGCTGAAGGCTAAATGCACAGCGCTATGCAATTCTTAATTTTCATTACATTGTTACCAGTTTCAAAATAAGCTTCCCTTACCCCAATTTTTGTTGCTTGAAAATATTGTTGTCCTTGATTTTTTTGTTAATATTCATTTTGTTATTTTTTTTAAAGAAGAAATGTACAGGATGCCAGTAAAGAAAAATGGCTTCAGAATTAAAACTATGAAATATTTTACAGTTTTTCTTGTACAGAGTACTTGGCTGTTAGCCCAAGGTTAAAAAGTTCGTAACAGTTTTTTTTTTTTTTTTTTTTTTTTTTTGGACTAAATGTTGGGCAGGGCCTGATAAGCTTCAAAGCTGCTTTATTCAATAAAAAAGAAAAAGATATGACTATGACAGTATCACTGAGTCCAACAGTGTTGTTTTAAGACTCTTAAAATACGGTACCTGGCAATGTTTGCTTCACATAGAATTGTGAACTTCTTGAATCTGGGGGGGTTGGGGTGGTAACCAGGAGTTATAGCAGGCGGGGTCGTGGGAGAGGGTGGCGGGCGGTGTGCACTTTCTCCGTGTTCCAGAGAAGTGGTGAAGAACTGCAGACACGAACCATTTGCTTCAGACCTTCAGTCCTTCCCCCACTTTGATCCATTCATGACCAGTTAACAGCAATTTCAAACCCACTGCAACTCTAAGCAGAGGGCAGCTGGTCTGGCATTTCAGTTCATATGAAGGAGGTGCTGATCTTGTTTTGGGGTTCCTGGAACAGTACTCCTTTTTGGTTGAACACACTGGTCTCAAGATTGAATCTCTGCATTTAGAAAATGTGCTCTTTCTTGTTTTAACATTAGACTCTAGTCACGACAACCAGCCAACATTCATTTCAGCAAAAGCATGATCTGAAAAAACTATTTTCAGTGAGATGTTTGTTATTTTCCTAGCTTTCCATTCAATTTAGAACATAAAGCAAGTAGACAGACGTAGGCAGTCACTGGGCTTTGTGGAGACTGCTAAAATTAGGGCCATCACCAAAATGCAAATAATCGAGTGTGTTGTACATCATGGTGGGGAAAGGGAGGGTTTAGTGGCACCACCTTTCTGATTTAGCCATGATGTTCTTCTAGATCCAAAGCTGTTGTGTTCAGCAGGAATTGCCCATGAGTGAAGACTAATGGCAGTGGTGGTCAGAGCCCTGGTAGATTAAAGTGGCACCTTCAGTTTCAGTTTCCCTTTCTCCATATCAGACAGACTCATCCATAGCTTTATGTCTCTTCCCTTCATATACTGAGGTGAGGGTCTTTTATTTCATGTCTTTCAATGTTGTTTTAATCTTTTGGAATTATCAGCCCAACAGCTGAATGGTCTGTAGAATGTGTTACTTTTCTTTACATGAAGCTACTGCTCATCCTTAAGAGCAAAAGTCAGTCTCCAGTCAGACTGTCAGCCCTCAAACTTGACTCTTCTGATCTGACCATCTCCTTCTGACTGCTGGACAATTGATTCCCTGGGTTTAGTCTATGTTTTTGCTTTGAAATTTTCAGTGGTGACATTTCGCTATGTCATTTAAAATTTAACAATTAATAGTTGTTTGTAAACTAGGTTTTGTGGTTGTTTTTGTTTTTGTAGCACATCACATATGCTATTAAACACAGATAACTTTAATTTTAAAACTAGATTGGAGATTGGATTTTTCATTAAAAGCAACAGTTCTGTTAATATTTTTGCTTCAACACACTGCAAGATAACATGTGATCTAGGCAGTTGCCTCATTTTTGCATCTTACAAACATAAATGCAATAGATTTTTCATGAAACAGAAGGCAGGGGTCAGTCATTGTTTTGCACAATAATAAGTTATAGACTGCCTGTTCTGCTGAATGCCTTTTTGGTGACAGGTTAGCACACTGACCAAATCTGTCCTTGGAAAAGTTTAACCACCAAGGTTCTGTGGGTTTAATCAAGATAGCCATTCAACATCAGATGGCTCATGAGTGTAAATAGGTTTAGCAGAGGTGCTCCTGATGCATAATTATCCCTGCATCGGTTTTTTTTCCCACCAAATGTCACATCCTAAAGACAGATGCTAAACTCCTGAGAGGCTGAGATAGTACTATAGAAAAATGGAAGGGTTGGGACTTCATATTCCACACCAGAGCGACCATAGCTATGTGAAAAGGCAGCAAGCATATGTTTGCAACATTGGACACGACCCTGGATATATGTATATATGTATATGTGCATGGACTGTGTTTCCAGTACACCTTTCAGCCAAACAGGTACACAGTCGTTGAGTTCAAGTACATAAGAAGCAAATGTCTAGTGCAGTTCTTGTATATGTGTGTGAGGTTTTCTTTTGATATTGCTTTGTTTTGTCTTATAAAGGTGAAAATTGTTTGCAAGTGAAGTGAGATGTTCATAATTCTTTGACATTTTCCTGTTTTTAGAAGTTGCTCCGTTTAGGGAGCAGGTCTGGATGACTTGCTTATCCGAGGAACCCTTGTTTTCAGTGTTGTCAGTCAGAATGTGTTTCTGTGAGCTGTCATTGTGGGGAACCAATTGCTTTGTCATATAGCTGGTTATGAACTAGTAACGTATGTGGGAAGTCCTACTGATGTTCCTTATTGGGAGAAAATTTCGGCTGGTTTTCACAACTGTGCTTTTACTATGTGTGGTATCCAAGTCAGTTGGAAAGCAGATCTTGCTTTCTGTTTGAATTTAGGGTCATGTAAGAAAGGGGCAGTTAAAGCACAATGCCTTCCATGGGACAAAGTTCCAAAATGCCAAAATTCTTATTTTTAAAAATAATCTCTAGTTATATAAAGTACTAGTACTATGGGTTGAGAGGGGGTAGAATTGGGTCAATTGGAAAGACTATCCAATTTCTCATTGAACTTCTCACCATGAGATAGCGTTGGCTGCCCAGGATGCTGCTATTGAAGGGGGGAAAAAGCAAAAGAAAAAAAAGTCATTTATATGTGTGTATTTTTTAAAGCTACAATCTGTTCAATGTTTTTACAAATCTGTTTATATGACATTGATAAAAATAAAGTTGGTCTTTTGACGAGAGGGAGGTTGTCGTGGTCAGTTGTAATTTTGCCTTTACAAGGCAACTGGGGTGGGGGGAGGGAGTGTGCCTCCTTGACATTTTGTTCAAGTTATAGATTCAGTGGAGCTATGTATTGTTTTAAGTTGCTTAATGCATTGTATTAGGTCTTCAAACAGAATAAAGGTTGTTTTGAAACTTAAGTTTCGGCTTGAAATTCTAGTTTTCACCTGAGACATTTTTTAACTCCCACCCACCCCCTTTTTATTTCATTATTGCATTTCAGTTTTATAAACTGGGGATACAAATGGTCACTTGAATGTGCTCAGTATTATTTATATGACATCATGATAAACTTCATGATGAAAATAGCACTAGGTGATGTCATTTCAAAGTATGCTCTTGCTATTAAAAAAAAAAAAAAACTTTGCCAGGCGTGGTGGCACACGCCTTTAATCCAAGAACCTCAGAGGCAGAGGCAGGCAGATCTCTGTGAGTTCAAGGCCAATATGGTCTTCACAATGAGTTCCAGGCCAGCTAGGACTATAGGGAAACCCTGTCTCACCCCCCCACACACACAAAGAAAACGTTTTCCTTCCAATCTTCACAATCATCTGCCAATAACTATGGTTTCTGATCGTCTCTGGTTTGTCTCTTGTGCATTCTGCATAATTTGAACACATGGTTCAAGAACAAGATACAGTGGTATGACCTGAGGCTATAAAGAGAGTCAAGCTTCACCCCAAATGTAAGTTTTTACACGCTGTTGTCTTACTGTGAAGTAGCTTACTCATAGGTATATATTGCTGATTGAATTTATGACTGTGTTTGTACATACACATGTCACACACTCTACATGTAGGCACAGTGAGGTTTCTAGATATAAAGACATAGTCTAGGAATGATGATGAAAGGACCCAGTGCTAACTGCTGTCATAGCAACAATGGTTAGCTCGTGTTGAACATGGTAGGAGCTCCTTTCCTGCCTTTTCTCCAGCTCTGTGGATTCACAGAGAATTGGGATTCCAGAATCTCATATCCTCTGGTTTCTAGGAGTCTCCGGGTTGCAGTTCCTGCTGCCTAGACCATCTTTGGGTCTGACTGGCACCATATGCACTAACCCAGACATGGTTCTGGCCACACTGTTGCTTTCTGGGCATCTGCAGGTTCATGCCACTGCTAAACCTGTGCTTTCCCTTGATGCCCCTCTTTTAATTTCTGAACCATTCTGAGCTGTTTATTTAGTTCTGCTTGTAAGAAGTATCAACATGCATTGCTTAGCAGCAGGGATACATTCTGAGTAACAAATACATAGATGAGTCTATGACTATGAATACTGTGGAGTGTGTTTATACTCACCTACCTGGCATAGCCTATTACACACCTGAGTTGTATAGCATGTGCTTATGGTATAGCCCATTGCTCCTACGGCCCCAGTGGCCCAAAGAGCATGAGATTAGACCAAGCACAAATGATGCAATCAAGAGACAACATGAATGTGAAATGTCTGAGGCTACTACTGGTGTAATGTGACAAACTTTTACAGGAAACATTTTACAATTAGGAATGTACTCTAAAACAGCCATAGAAAAATACAACCACCACAGAAGCCAGTAACAGCTGTTTATTATCAAGTCTTAGTTATTGCCATGATATATTTTACAGACCTGCAACAGTAGGTTTGTTTGCATCAGCCTTACCACAATCACATGAGTAATGAGTTCTACTCAGAGTCACTGGGCAGGAAGAATTTTCCAGCTCCATGCTCATTTTATGGAACTGTCATCATATATGTGGCCCAGAGTAGGCTGAAACGTCACTATGTGGCACATGACTACAATTGTTCTTTTCATGCCTGGCCTCTGTTTGATACACCAAGTATATTATTACCCATTAAACTCTTCTATAATTTATCTGAATTAATCCTTCCACAATCACATATGATCTAGAAGATATTATCCCCATTCTACAGATGAGAAAATTGAAGCCTAGATGAGACATGGCTTGCTCAAGATGGCTTGCTTATGTCTATGCATGTTGAAGCCAGAAAGGCCTTCCCCCAGGACAGAATCTAAAGACTTAAGTGGAAAATGTACAACGCAATTCAAAGACAGGCCACAAGTAACTTGTCCTGCGAGGGAGAGAACCATGACTCAATTGGTGGATGGAACGTGGTGGTCAATGATGAATGGCCTGAAATAACACAGGCTTGCCCTGACTAATCCCGTAAGCACCAGCATCAGCTGTACCTCATTGAAATGCCAGCTCACAAGCCCTATCCCTCCCCTTTAATTCAGGAGTACTACCTGCATTCTGGTTCAACAAATTGCAAGTGCTCTTCTTAATGATATTAAAGTTTGAAGAGCACCACTTTGGATCACCTGGTTATTGAAACAGTACTAGTATTTTCATTAGAAAGTATTACCATTAATGAATGATAGAAATGTTACTTCATGATACAATGTATGCTCCACAGAGGAAATGTACAGACTCCACAGAGGAAAGAAATGAGAGGATTTGTTGTAGAACTGGTCTTCTGGCCCTAACCAGCTATGGGGACTTGGCCTACTCATGCCACCTATCCAGGCCTCCAGCTCCTTCTCTGTGAAATCAAAGACTGAGTCTAGGAGATCTTGAGGCTCTTTCTAGGGTATAGGCTGAGATCTGGGTGAACTGAAGGAAACATCCCACAATACTCCATTTACAATCAAGCCACAATTAGAACCTACAACATGATCGGTGATTACAGTGTCTGTGGTTGATTTGAGTGTCAGTCCTTTGGGTTGTCAGCAAGGTGACTGAGGGAAAGCATTGCAGAACTGGGGTCAACTGGTCTATCTGACATCTTAAAGGCCTTCAGGCTAACCTAACTTGATGGCTGAGTTCTCAGTGTGCTGGGAAGTATATTTGGAGACGACCTTTGACCATCTACCTACAAAGACAGGCATGAAGGGAAGGTGTTCTACCCAATCCTCTGGAGCATGGTGGGCAGGGGGTAAGTAGAGTCTCTTAAGACCTGATAGTATGGACCCATTTTTTAAAGAATACTTGGTTTCTGGAAAAAAATCTAGAAATGAGAATTCTTGTGTGATATTTTTAGTATAAATGATATAGACTATTCACTATCTAAAGTTCAGATTATTTTCTCAAAAGAGCGCATTTTGTAATCTCCAGCTTCATATTGATGTCATAAATCAACTCAACAGAAAACCACTGAGATGCCTTTAGAAGGAAAAAAAAAGGAGGGGGAGGGATGAATGAGCAGCCACCAACACATGCTTATCTGCATGTTGCTCCCCAGAAGGAAATGTAGACTTTCCCTTCTCTCCACAGCACTCAATCACAACCATTTGAAGCATGACCTCAGACTTTAAACTTACCATTACACAAAAAAATCGAAACTATCCCTGGCTCAACATGTGTCAAGGTTTGGTCTGTTACACTAGGACAGAACACTGACCCTCCAGGACCACCACTCACCACATCGAGGACAGAGTTCTACAATAGCTCCATCCATCACCAGGACAACTCATTACAATTATGGTTTTGACTGGAAAATACACCATCCATCGTATGACTAGCCCACTGGAACCAATTTATTTATGGAGCTTTCATTTCCGAGCTTACTGATTTATAGTTCAAGTCCTCACAAGCCAAAAAATATGGATAACTTTATCACAATGGAGAAAATGTGCTAGTCACTTTATTTTGTGTACTGTCATCAGCAGAGAGGCTCTGTGCCACATGGCTTATAGCTTTAAAAAGTTGCTTAAAGTCATAAATTTTTTTTATGGAGTCCATGAGTTTAAGACTTCGATGATGCCTGTTGATCCATTCAGTAAACCTTTAGTGAATGCCTGCTATGTGCTGGATGCCATACTTCCCTCTACATGGCCAGTGATAAAGCAAATGGCCTCTTTGAAAGAAGAGGTCTGTCCTCTTGTGGTGACAAAGTCTTTAAACTACCATCTGTCTTTATAAGAGATATAATGGAAATGAACAGTGGGTTTCAAGAGGGCTGAGCAAAAGAGGCTAGGCAAGGCTTCAGAGAGGAGAGGACACTTCAAATGTCACCTAGTTGAGGAAAATGGGCCCATAGACTCCTGGTGATAGCTGCCCCCTGCCCCCTTGGAGCCTGTGTTGTTGAGGCTTCCTACTACCACAACTGTTCAGGTAAAATGTTTGATGTTTCAAGTTCTGTCAAAGGCACATTGTGAGTAGTGTGGTTTGAATGAAGTGTCCCCTGTAGGCTCACATTTAAGCAGCTCTGGTCCTCAGCTGGTGGTGCTCTTTTGGAAAAGTATGGTAGAGGAAATGGGTCACTGGGAGGTGGACTTTGAGATTTTATAGCCCTGCCCCATTTCCTGTCCTTTCTATGCTTCCTGGCTGCAGACAGAGTATGACCACTTGCCTCATGTACCTGCCATGATGGACCACATAACATCAAACTATAAGGCCAAATAAACTCTTTCTCCTCTGAGTTGCTTCTCATCAGGTAGTTGTTCATAGCAACAAGAAAAGTAACTAATACGTTGAAGTCTGTCCTAGAAGTGAATGCCTCCATCTGTGGTTCCTGTATTGCAGGGGGTTCAGATGGCTGACATCACATAGCTCAGCTCCAGGCTGGCCACTGTCCTCCCTATCTGGGGACAGACAGTTGCCAGACCTCCTTTGGCTCTTTTGCCTTGGCATATTAGAAGTGATCTGCATGCAATTGCACCTGTTACTTTTATTCTAGATGAGAAATTCTCAACCCTGTCTTCACAATAGACTCACCTAAGTATCAATTTAATAGAATTAATGAACTATTAGTATGTGGGGGAGGGCAAAGCTTAAATAAGATACCGTAAGGGACGCACCTGGCACATGATTGGCACTTCACATATGGAAGCCAATAAATAAGCTAATTGGTAGCATTTGTCCATCTAAAATAGAATTGTGCTCCTAAGAACTGCATCTACCACTTTCCGTTTACTGTAGTTGTTAGCATTGGGGTGAACATATGGTGGATCAATGAAAAATGTTTTTACTTGACTTTTAAATTGTGTGTATTTTATTAAAATATTTAATTACTCATACCTATATCCAGAAGACATTGTTTTACTTTTTAATTGATTTTTTACAAATTTCATATAGTATGTTTTGATTGTATTTAGGTCCCTTCCCCTACCTGTACCCCCCTTCCCAGCCCCTGCCCAATTTCCTGTACTCTATTATATGTATTCAGGCCTATAGAGTCAAATTTGCATTCCCAAATGTCCTTTGATATAGATCCATCCCCTGAAGCCTGGCTAACTTACCAAGAGTCACACCCTTAAAAAAAATGGACTCTCCCTCTTTCCCAGGAGCCATCAGTTTTCAATAATTCCTCTGGTAGGGTTGGGGTTTCTTCCCCTCTTCCCCACATCAATGCTGGGATTTTCTATGGCTTGGGCTTATATGGTACTTCTACATGCTGTCACCATTGCTGTGAGTTTATATGAGCAACTTTTCAGCTGTCTGGAAAATTCCTTGTGGTCATCCACTACCTCTGACTCTTACAATCTTTCTACCACCTCTTCTGCAATTACTTTTAATGGCTCTTAGGCACATGGCACTGGATTCCTCATAGTCTAACACACTAAAAATCACTGATCCAGCTGGTCATGGTGGCACACATCTTTAATCCCAGCATTCTGGAGGCAGAGGCAGGGGGATCTCTGTGAGATCAAGACCAGCCTGGTCTCCATAAGAGTTCCAGGCTAGCTGGGGCTACAGGGAAACCATGTTGCAAAAAAAGACCAAAAAAAAAAAAAAAAATCACTGATCCATGCATGGTTGGATGTCTATTCATTTTTGTGAAAAATATTATATATTTATTAAACACAGGTATATGAGATAAAAATACCCAACACACAATAGATGCGAAACAAAGAAGAGAAAGGGAAAAATTATTGATAATGAAATGAAAATAGAAACTTTTTTAATAATTGAAGGGAAACTGAACTGCTATCAACAAAGAAAAAATAAAAAGAAGACAGCATAATGATTTCACAGACCTAGTGTTCCCACAGGAGGAACTTGTTAGCTCATCAGGAGATAAACATGTCTCTTGTTCCAACACTTGAGAAGTTTGTCAAGAGTGTCTCTGTAAATTATAATGGCCCTTACATAATATTCTTGATTTTACAACATTTCAGATACATTTTCTGTATGATGCTTTCTTATTCAACTATGGCAGAAACCAAGTACTGTTCTAGAGAATTAGGTTTTGAAACCTGCTCTAAGGGTCATCATGTTTCCTCTCTTCTTGCCCTCTTTGGATGCACTCGACTCAGCCTGCCTTAGAAAGCTATTCTGCAAGCCCTGCAGAAGGAAAGGCCAGCAAATTAGGGACCACTGCTTGTATGCTGGACTGTCATAGACCAAAGACTCAGTGATAAATTTCATGCTACTTGATGCTACTTTTGTGATGTAGATAATAAAAGTTGGTGCAGCTTTCAAGATGACCTTATGATGTCAGGTTTCAGTGATGTGACTAGACTCTACATCCCCCTAAACATTCGCTTGGCCTAGTGCTCAACTTCATGTGGCAGTATACTTAGTTCCCTATTCTCCCATACAACATTCTTCTTCTAGTTTAAATACTTTTACTTCATCTAAGCACAGGAGTTCAAACTCAGGGTCTTGCACATGCTAGGCAAGAGTTCCATCCCTGAACTTCATCCCCAGTGTCCACTGTTGATTCTTGTTAATACATCTCCAAATAATCAATTTCAATGATACATTTTAATAGCATCCGTAAACTTTGGAAGCCAACTTTTCTGACCCTTTGAAGAGGAGGGATTCTTATCAGCTCACAGAGGTTTTGAAGAATGCCTATTAAAATTTCTGTACCACACAGCTATAAAGCCTAATAAACAACAATGGCCCAGTAAACTATCAATATTGGTGCAATAGTGGCACTTTTATCTTGAGGGCAATCAACAGCTGCCTAATTGGAATTAAGTCCCACTCAACGGGAGGGAACTCATATGTGGTACTGTAAACATAACAAAATACACATGGCTAGAGAGGTCATAGATCCTAGAGAAAAAAACTACTTTTGCCACATCCCTAGGAAAATGTAATTTCTTACTGTATTCCAAATTTGCATCCCTCTGTTTACAGACAAGTGTACCTTTTACCCCTTATCAAAGAAGCTTCTTTTTGCAACAAATGGAGACTAACACAGAGTTCCACAACTGGTCAAACACAGAGAATAAGTGTCTGTGAGACACTTAGCTCTAAGTGACACATCTTCCTTCTATAAATTGCCCTTGGTTGTGGTATTTTATCACAGCAACAGAAAAGTAACTTATTAATACATAAGGCCACTCCATAAAACTGGTAGAGAAACCTGGTCTATTAGATGCACAAGATGAAATAAGGTAATAAAATTCTACTGAAATAACACAAGAGCTCTCCAGTAATAGATCCTAAAGAAACTGATATAGGCAAAACACATGGTAGAGAATTTAAAGGAATTAGTTAAAGATCAACAAGATCTAAGAGACTATAGACAAATGGTCAAAAGAAATTAAGATCATACAGAATGTAAATAAACTCAGCAGAGAGAGACTTTGAAAAGAACCAAACAGAAAATAAAAATCTTAAAAAAGAAATAGCTCAACAAGCCAATTAAAAAATACAGTTGAGCCTGGTGTGGTGGTGCATGGCTTTAATCCTAGCACTTAGGAGGCAGAGACAGATAGATCTCTGTGAGATGGAGGCCAGCCTGGTCTACATAGAGAGTTCCAGGTCAGCTGGGACTATCAGGAGACTGTGCCTCAAAACAAAACAAAACCACAGTTGAAAGCTTCAACAATGAACTAGATCAAGCAAGAAAAAAAGAATATAAATTTGAATATATGCCTTTTGAAATATCCCAGTCAGACAAAATATTAGAAAAGAAAAAGAATGAAAAAGAAAGGAGAAGATGAGAACATTTGAGGCACCACTAAATGAACAAATAGCTGTGTTTTTAGAAGACTCAATGATGAGGAGAAAAAAAGTTAGTAGTGTAGAAAACATGGCTAATAGTAGTAGAAAATTTCTTTAATCAAGAAATACATGATATTCATGTTCAGGAGGCTTACAGAACCAGAAATAGACATGATCAGTAAAGCTCTTTACCACAGCCTATTATAGTCAAATAGTTACAGTAAAAGGAAAGATCCTAAGATCTTTTTTTATGTGTATGTCTATGTATGTGCACAGTACCTACAGAAGCCAGATGAGGGTAATATTCCCTGGAACCAGAATTATAGGCAGCTGTAAGCCACCTGATGTGGTTGGTGGGAACTAAACTTGGTTCTCTGGAAGAACAGTAGTACTCTTATCCACTGAGCTATCACTCCAGCCCAGATTTTAAAAATTTAAGACATGCTAGGATACATTTAAGGATATCTTCATTATACCAATAGCAGATTTCTTAGCAGAAACCCTCAAAGTCAAGAGGAATTGGAATGATATATTATTCTAAGTCCTAAAACAAAGTAACTGCCAACCAAGAATGCTATATCCAGTAAGGAAAGCATTCCATCAGAAATGAAGGGAAAATAAAGTCCTTCTGAGATAAGCAAACATTTCAGAAATGATAGCCATGAGACCAGTCTCACAAAAGATGCTTGAGAAAGTCCTACATCTAAAAGTGAAAGGAAGACCTCTGTTATCATGAAAGTGCCTGAAAGTATAATGAAATTTGCGGGTAAATAGATGGATCTAGAAACTGTTCTACTAAGTGAAATAACACAGACTCAGAAAAACAAAAGACATATGTTCTCCCTCATTTGTGGATCCTAGCACCAAATCCTTAGATGTGAGTATGTATCCTGATGTAACTGCAGGAACCAGGAAAATGGAAGGGAACCAAGAAGGGAAAGGGAAAGAAGGAACCCAAGAGAGAATAGTAGGAGAAAGGTGTTACTAAGGGAGAAATGTGTAAAAAGGGGGTAGTTAAATGGGAGGAGGAGAAGGAGGGCTATACAGGGAACTATGGGATTAAAGGGGAAATAGAATCTCAAGAGAGAAATTATCAAGGGAGAAATGGGGAAAATGGAGACACTTTAAATGGGGAGGGTGGGGAGGGAGGATAAGACAGGAAGAGAAAGAGGAGAGATAAATAGTGCCTAGCTAGTATAAAAAACCAGAGAGAATCATATTAGTTCTAAATCCTACTGAAAAATTACACATACAATATCTCTGAGTCCGTGAGTATAGCTGAAGACTACATAACAAGAAACAGTGCCAGACAGGAGAAACTTTCCTTAGAGTTGTTGGCCAGGGTAGTCCAAGAGACTCCCAAATTACATAGGCTATTGCCACAGCCCTTGATTACCTCCCAGAACTTGATGATAAGACCGTGTTGCTCTGTCCATACTTTGGACACAGGATTTGGAACAATGGAGCTGAAACTGACCTGGAAGCCAACTCCCCTGAAGGCGGCTCTCATAGCTTTGGAGAGCACTATGCAAGCTGCTAAGGGAGAACATCAATCGATGGTCCAACCCCACCTTCAAGGTCTAAAAACCACATCAATGATCAGCACAACAAATGACATTGGTGCAGTAGTGCTACTTTTACCTTGGGGATAATCAGCAGTTACCTAATTGGACTTAAAACCCACTCAGTGGGAGGAAACTCATGTGTGGTACTATAAACCTAGTCAAATACACACAGCTGGAGGTCATAGATCAGAGAAAATTCCAAGGCTGTCATACTGTAGACAAAAGTAATTCCTTACTATGTGCAAAATATGGATCCTTAAAGCTATAGACAAGTATTCCAGTCACCACCCATTAAGGAAGCTTCTTTTTCAAGAGATAGAGATAATTACAGAGTTCCACAACTGGTCACACACAGATTGTCTGTGAATTGCCCAAGCTTAAGTGGCACATCTACAATGCAACCACTACACCTAAGGCTCATGGAACATAGAATAAGGGATGACGAGAACACTTATGCATCTTTCAATTTTCATCAATGAAGCTCCCTCATGCAATAGAGGGTGAGGAACACAAAAGGTCACAAAGAATAAGTCTGCAGAGTATGGGTCCTTGGACAAGACTCCTATATTAAAATCCATGTATCCAGGGCTCAGGGACCATTGTGGAAGAGGGGGCAGAAAGATAGTAAGAACCTGGGAGGAGGTGCATTACCATATGGAATTAGTCCTACAGGCACTTGGGACTCTTCTCATACAAACCTACAGCAATGGAGAGATGGCTCAGTGGTTAAGAACACTGGTTGTTCTTGCAGAAAACCCGGGTTCAAATCCCAGCACCCACATGGCAGCTAACAACTGTCCGTAACTCCAGTTCCAGGGGATCCAATAGTCTTTTCTGACCTCCGCAGGCTTTGCATGACACAGGTGCACTTACCTACATGCAGGCAATACACACATACACATAAAATAAAATAATAAAATAATTTTTTTAAAAGTTTAAAAAAAAGAACAAAAAATTTCAAAATAGTCAAAGAGAGCAAAATAACAGAAGTCATTAGGTATCAATAATGAATTTGAATATAAGTGAACAAAATCTCTAATTAAAAGAGAGGATGAATGGATAAAGAGAAATTCAACAAATGCTGTCTACAAGTAACTCATCTCACTAATAAAGACATAGAAAGTAAAAGGATATAAAATGCTCATATAAGCAAACAAAAAGTCCAAACAAAAGCACCAGAATTAAACACATATAACAAGATAGACTTTAATACAAAAAATGTAAGAAGAGACAAGGGAAAGCATTGTATGACTATCAAGGGGATCAATTCAAGAAGTATAATGGTTGTAAATCTATATGTACCCCAAATGTCAGAGCCCCCAATTCTGTAATAAACACTATTGCACATAATGGGAGAGAGAGAGAGAGAGGCTCCAACGCAGTAATCATGAGAGACCTCAACACCCCACATTCACCAGTGGACATGATCATCCAGATTCCTCCTCAAATCTAAAGAAACAGAATTAGTCTGTGTTATATATAGATCAAGTAGGCTTAACAGAAATGTAAAAAGCGTTCTAGCCAGAAGCTAAAGAACACAGTCAGTGCACAGAATTTTCTCTGGACTCAATCTTATACAAGCAAGTCTAAGCAATTAAAAAAAAATCCTATATCTTTTCTCATGTGTGCACATCTTTATTAGTTTTTAAACTTAGCATACAAAGTACCAGATTCCATTATTGCACTTCTATGTACACTTAGCTTTGGTTGATTCTGCCCCACCTCCCCAATTGCCTGGCTCTCATCCCCACCATACCCTTCTACTACCAGCACCCCTCCTTAGCTTTCATGTTGCATTGTGTCCTTCCTACCCCTCTCCTTTAAGTATTTTATTATCCCCCATACCATGGGCCCCCTTCTAGCTCCCTGTCCTCAACCAGTGGCATCCATTTTCCTCTGCAAATTCCATTATTTCTTTTTTTCTTTTCCAGTATGTTTTCTGATCACAATGGAACAAAACTAGAAGTCAACAATAAAAGAAATTTTTATAAAGTATTCCAATCCATAGAGACTGAATCAAGACATTTTTGAATAAACAGTGGGTCATGGAAAAATTTTTTAAAATTAAATCAAAACTTTTTATACATGACAGAATGTATAAAATTTGAAGGAAAGGGGAGCTCTGGGGGAGATGAGGAAAGGGGTATAAAGATGATTAAGATGTTATGTATGAAGTGCACAGAAATTGAATAACTTACACATTGAAACAAAAATAAAATGACAACACAGCATACACCAATTTATGGGGATCCAGCAAAGGCAGCACTACAAGGCATGTATAGAGTAATAAGTGCCTAAATCTGAAAAGAGCAGATTTCAAGTAAACACCCTGCCATTGCACATTAAGGCTTTGAAAATCAGGAACAAACCAAAGCAAAAATTAGAAACAGCAATTATCAGAGCAGAAATAAGTGAAATAGGGCTGGCTAAGTGACTCAGCAGGTAAAGGTGCTTGCCACAAAATCCTGGCAACCAGAGTTCAAGCCCCAGACTCCTTTAAAGGTAGAAGGAGAGAACCCACGACGCAAAGTTGTCCTCTGATGTCCACACATGCACTGTGGCACGCACATGCCCCCGATCATATACTCATCATACATGCAGACATGTATGTACATACATGCCCATACACATACATATATGCAATACTTAATAACTTTTTAAAAATAAGTGAAATAGAAACAAAAATCACAAATGATTAATGAAATGAAGAAGGTTTTTTTCTGTAAATATAAAAATCAACATAACTTTAGCTGGACTAATCAATATTGAAAACAAGAGGCAATTAAGAAAAATAAAAGAGATGGAAAAGGAAACATTACCATTAGCACTGCACAAGTATAAAGGATTGTTATGATTATGAAAACCCCAAAACAACATTATCAGTTTTGGATACAATTGACATAGCAACGATCAAACCCTGAGGACATTTATAACTGAACAGGGATAGCAAGAAATGAGAGCAAATCAGTAAAAGAAGAAAGATCTCACAACAGAAAAGCTGGCCTGGGGTGGTCTCACTGTTCACTTTACTCACCTTTTAAGGAACTCACACTAATAATACTTCCCAAAGTATTCCAAGGAGTTGAAAGGCAAGGAACCCTTTCTATAATGCTAGCATCACCCTGTTATCAGTGAAAGAAAATTACAGTGGCTGGAGAGATGGCTCAGCCTCAGTAATTAAGAGCACTGGCTGCTCTAGCAGAGGACCTGGGTTTGGTTCCCAGCACCCACATAGTGGCTAACAACCATCAGTAACTCCAGTTCCAGGGGATCCAACACCCTTTTTTTGCCTCCATGGGCATTGAATGCATGGGTGCGTTTATATACATGCAGGCAGAACAGTCATACACATAAAGTAAAAGTTAAAAGAAAATTACAGACCAATATACCTAATGAATATAGATGCAAAAACCCTCTATAAATTACTAGCAAATGGAATTCAACACATCAAAAAGATCATTCACCATGATCAAGTTGGATTCATCTTAAGGATGGCAAGGATGATTTAGCATGTTAAAATCAATAAGCACAATAAATATATAACATCAAGAGAATGAAGGATTAAAAAATCATATTAAGCCGGGCATGGTGGCACACCCCTTTAATCCCAGCACTCCAGAAGCAGAGGCAGGTGGATCTGATCTCGGTAAGATTGAGGTCTACAAATCAAGTTCTAGGTACTAAGAAAACTTGGTCTCTATATGAGAAGACTGAAACTTGACCCTGTCTGTCACTCAGTACAAAAAGAAACTTATGAAAGATTACAGACCTAAATGCAAGACCAGAAACTGAAACTACAAGAAAACTCATAATGATTTTTCCGTATAGAACCCCAGAAACACAGGAAACAAGCAAAAAGTGACAGGTTAGATCACATTAAACTAACAAACTTCTGCACAACAAAGGGGAAAAAATGTAAAGAGGCGACCTCAAGCACTGAAGAAAATATTTCCCAACTGTTCCTCTGACAGAAGGTTAATATCCACAATATGCCAGAAACTCAAAGCACTTAAAAGCAATCCAATTTAAAAATTGGAAAATGATTTTAGTAGACATTTCTCAAAACAAGGAATACAAATTACCAGCAAATACATGGAAAAAAAATGTTCAACATCTTTAGCCATAAGGGAAATGCAAGTTAAAACCAATAAAATGCTATCTCACTCTAGTTAGAAAGGCTACCACCCAACACACAGTGGGTTGGGGGTGCAGATCAGCAGTAGAGCATTTGTCTCACATGTGTGCACAACAAGCATAAACATACACACATTCTCTCTCTCTCTCTCTCTCTCTCTCTCTCTCTCTCTCTTGGTGAGGATGCAGAGAAAATAAAGTCTTTACACTTTGGGTGGGAATGTAAATTAGCCCAGACACTTAAGTGGACAATATGGAGGTTCCTAAACAAAAACAAAGAAACAAACAAAACACCTAATTCACTGCCCATGCCCCCCCCCCAACAATTAAATACTCAGGAATCAACCTAAGAAGGTGAAAAACCTCTACAATGAAAACTTTAAAGCACTGAAATAAGAAATATTTATTTATTAT
>NW_008342851.1:2636443-2642588 GCF_000622305.1 Nannospalax galili
TTATTTTAGTCTTTTTGAGACAGGGTCTCCCTATAGTCCCAGCTGGCTTGGAACTCACTATGTAGAGCAGCCTGGCCTTGAACTCACATAGATCTGCCTGCCTCTGCCTCCAGAGTGCTGGGACTAAAGGCATGTGCCACCACAGCTGGCTAAAACACAAAAAGAAGACTTTTTTAAAAAAAAACTTGGAAGGTAGAATGACCATAATTATAGTACAGCAGAATCAACATTGTGAAAATGGCCATAAAACTGAAATCAATCTACAGATTCAAAGATCTCTGTCAAAATTTCAATGCCATTCTTCACAGAAATAGACTAACTCTCAAAATTCATATGGAAGCACAAAAGACCTAGAACAACTAAAATGATCCTGAGCAGAAAGATCAATGCTGAGATATCACAATATCAAATTTTAGATTATATTGCAGAGTCATAGTAACAAAAATGGCATGGAACTGTTGTAAAAACAGTTGTGTGAGCCAATAGTATAGAATAGAGGACCCAAACATTAACCCACACAGATAGAGCCATGTGACATTCCACTAAGATACCAGAAACATACATTGGAGAAAAGATAGCTTCTTCAACAAATGGTGCTTGGAAAATTGGAATTCACATGAAGAATGAGATTAGGTTCCCCATCTTCACTCTGTATAAAAATCAATTCAAAAAAGGGTCAAAGACTTTAATACAAGGCCTGAAACTTCGAAACTGATAGTGGAAAACAAAGACAATACTTCAAAATAGAGGCAAGGACTTTCTAAAAAGGGCTCTAATAGCTAGGAATTCATAACAAAAATGGACAAATGGCAGAGCATCAAACTAAAAGGCTCTGCACAGCACAGGAAATGACAGAGTGAAGACATAACCTACAGAAGGGGAGAAAAATCTTTGCCAGCTATCCATTAGCAGAGGATTCATATCTAGAATACAGAAGAAAAAAAATTAAACATACACCACTCAGATCATCCATGTAATAAATAAAAGCAAATGAACTGGACAGTTCTGAAAAGAAGTTCAAATGGCCAATTAATATATGAAAAATGTTTAACATCCTTAGCCATAAGGTAAATGTAAATCAAAATTACACTGAGATGCCATCACCCCATGTCAGATTGGTTATCATCAAGAAAAGCAAATGACAACAAATGCTGGCAAGGATGCAAGGGAAAATGAGTCCTTATATACTGAGAATGAAAAGTAGTGCAGCAACTATGGAATCAGTATGGAGGATCTTAAAAACTAAAGATTAAACTATCGGGGCTGGAGTGCTGGCTCAGGACTACTTGCTGTCCTTCCAGAGGACCTGGATTCTGTTCCCAGCACCCACATGGTGGCCCACAACTGTCTCCATATATGTGGTGCACATCCACATACTCAGACACAAACACATACACATACAATAAATAAATCTCTAAAAAAAGTAAGCTATCATATGAACCAGCTACACCACTTCTGGGCATATGCCTAAGGACTTTAAGTCAAATACAGTACAGATACTTGCCCATTCATGTTTTTCTGAAACACAATAGAAAAAATATGGCATCAGCCTAGATGTTTATCAAAAGATCAATGAATAAAGATCATGTAGTGAATATATACATAGTAGCTTTATTCAGCCATATAGAAGAACAAAATTCTACTATTCTCTAGGAAATGGATGGAATGCAGGTTATCACATTAAGCAAAATAAGCCAGCCTTGGAAAGACAAAAGCTTGTATTTTTTTAATCTAGAGTTAAAAAATTCTTGGAAGAGAGAGAATGGTAGGGTTAATGAGGGATGAATATGAACAAAGTACATGACATATATGAACAAAAATATGATAACTAAACCCATGACTTTGTATGCTAATTTAGTACATAACTTAAACAAACTAAAGCAGATCTTACACATGATCTATCTATCCTATTTATGGAGATTATGTGTGTGTACACATATACACACAAATAATGATAAATGCCCATGTTTATTGTGGTACTAGTCACAATCACTAAGACATGGCATCAACCTAGGGAACCATCAGCAGATGAGAAAAGAAAATTTACTATATACAGACAACAGCATTGTTCATTCATAAACTAAATGGTGTTATTTGAAGCAAGATGGATAGAATTGGAGACCATTATGTCAAAATTATATAAGCCAGACACAAAAAGACAATTATCACAATTCTCTCTTTATGCAGAAGCTGAAAACTTTGGCCTGAAAATAAAATAATATGACACTAGGGATCAAAAAGGGAAGAGTGAGAAAAGGGAGGTTGAATTTGATCAGTACATACCATGTATGTATATGAAAATATCACACTAAACACCATTAATATATATAAGCACTATATGTTAACTAAAATTCTAAAATATGAAGACACAAGGAAGAAAAAAGATAACCAAGATAAGTCAATAAACAGAAGACTTGCATGTAGATTGAAGAGATGGAAGACATGCACACCAGAAACTCCAGAACAGAGCAGATAAAGTACTAATGAGAAAACAGAGAGAAGAAAATTTCCCAAAACTATATAAGAACAAAAATGACATATACCAAATTTCCACCAATTAGATTAAAATATTAAATCTAATTCTCAGAGTGTGGGTAGCTCAGTGGTAGAGTGTGCTTTGCATTCACAAGGCTGGGGCTTCAATTCCCAATGTGGCAGAGATAAAACAAACAAGCAAAAGAGCCTCAGATTCCTCATCCTCCCCACCCCCAGGGCTCAAAATATCTGTATTTTGTATGTAACCAGACAATAACAATAGGATACTAGAATATTTTAAGTAAAATATTGTCATTGAATATTTTAAATATTTTTTATTTAATATTTTAAACACTAAAAAAGCACTTTAAAAATAAAGTTGATGGACTCCCACAACCTTGTTCACCCTTCCAGCTCCCCAACTCTGTCACTCCCCCTGGAGTGGGCACTGGCCCATTTCTTCTCTTGGCACTCCAGTCCTCTAGACTGCCCTCTTGGCCCGATTTCCCATTGCTTCCTGATATTTTGCACCCAGAGCAACTCAATACCTTGGTCTAGGTCTCGGGGCCTGTTCCCTCCCCCACCACACCTTTGCCTGCCTGAGACCAGTCCTCATCCCTGGCCAGCCCAGCTCCCAGCTTCCTGGGGCTAGCATCTTTCCTGGGTAAATTCAACTGTGCCCATTGCTCCTTGACTCCCACAGCCTCATTCACCCTCCCAGCTCCCCTACCCTTTCTCTCCCCCAGCACAGGCACGGGACCATTTCTTCTCTTGGCACCTCAGACTTCTGGACTGCCCTCTTGGCCCAGACTCCCCACTGCTTCCTGATCCTTTGCACCCAGACCAACCCAATACCTTGGTCTGGTCCTCAGGAGCCCTCACAGCCTGTTCCCTCCTGGACCTTGCCTTTGCATACCTGTGACTGGCCTTCATCCCTGACTGTCCCACCCCCAACCTGGATTGCTGAGACTAGCCTCCTTCCCTGCTTGTTCTGGATTCCTGAGATCAGCCTCCTTCCCTGACTGCCTGAGGGTCCTAAATCCTACCTCTACCTAGCAATCCTTCAAAAGTGTACTGTGCCTGCTGACTAGAGGGATCCAGACCTTAGGAGAAAGCCTGAGAGCATCTGATCCTCATTCGACTTTGGCCTCTGTGGGAATGCCTGAGCAGCAGGATGAAAGCCATCTGGCCCCTCCAATATAAAATCAAAAGAGAAACCTGAAGCCTAGACCAACCAGCTTTTCATGCCCAATAAGTAAACCATGAAGGTACATAAAGCTTAGAAAAAGAAGTAGAACTAAACTCAATGAAGAAAGGCTTGAGCCTCACACATGAATCAGAAACTACAAAAGATATCCACATGTAAAAGTCACAGCAAAAAATAATAACATGAAAAATCCAAATAATATATCTCCACCAAGTACCAACAGTCCTGTAGAGGAGTACAGTGAGAACCCCCTAGAGATAACACAGAACATGGAATTCAAAAGAACAATTACAAACACGATAAAAAAATTCAGTGAATTTAAAGAACACACACAAAAAAATCAAAGAACTGAAAGAAGATAGGGATAAACTTCTGAATAAATTCAGAAAAGAGAAATATTGAAGAAAACTCAGGCTGAAATGAAGAAGGAAGTGAAACACTAGATAAGCCAAAAGGAACAACAGGAGAAAGCCTCATCTATTGGATGAATGAAATGAAAAACAGAGTATCAAGACTGGAAGACAAAGTGGATGAACTAGACCACTCAAGCAAAGATTATGAAAAATTTAAGAAAGCACAAGAATGGAATATGCAAGAATGTGTGACACAATAAAAAAAACCAAACTTATGAACCATAGGCATACAGGAAGAAGAATCTCAAGATAATGGTATGGACCAGATCATCAACAGGATTGTAGAAGAAAATTTCCCCAAATTGAAGAAAGACATGCCCATACAAATACAAGAAGCATATAGAACACCAAATAGGCAGGGCCAGAAATGAAACTCTCCATGACACTCATAGTAAAACCACTAAATGTACAGAACAAAGAGAAAATACTGAAAGCTGCAAAAGAAAAACAAGTCACTTACAAGGGAAAATCCATCAGAATTACAGCTGACTTTTCAGTGCAAACTATGAAAGCCAGAGAGCCTGGACCAAAGTATTCCCAGTTCTAAATGATCACAGATACCAACCCAGATTACTTTACCAAGCCAAAATGTCTATTATAGTCAAAGGGGAAATAAAAATCTCCCATGACATAAACAGGCTGAAAGAATTCAGCCCTTCAGAGAGTTCTTGAAACAATACAAAGAGCTGAAGAAAGGAACAACTATACCCAAGGGAAAACAAAGAAACTTAATGAAGGTCTAATTGTGGAAATGCAGTTACACCAAGAATGTGAACAGAAATCAAAATGATAGGAATCAATACACATCTTTTATTAATAACTTTAAATATCAGTGGACTAAACTCCCCGTCAAAAGACACAGACTGGTTGAATGGATTAAGAAACAAAACCCAGGGCTGGAGACATGGCTCAGAGGTTAAGAGCACTGACTGCTCTTGCAGAGGACCCAGGTTCAATTCCCAGCACCTACAAGGCAGCTATGAACCATCCTTAACTCCAGTTCTAGGGGAATCTAAAGCCCTCTTCTGACCTCCACAGCATTGCACAACATGGGTGCACTCACATGCAGGCAATACACTCATGCACATAAAATAAAAATGAATAAAAAATTTTTTGAAAAAAGAAAAGAAACAAAATCCACCTTTTTGTTGTCTGCAAGAAACCTATCTCACTTTCAAAGACGGGCACTACCTTAAGAAGGTGAAAGGATGGGAAAAAATATTCCAAGCAAATGGTGCTAAGAAAAAAGCAGGGGTTGCAATTCTAATATCTGACAAAATAGAATTCCAATAAAACTAATCAGAAGAGATAAAGAGGGCCACTTCACTCTGATCAAAGGAACAATTGACCAAGAAGATATTACAATCATGAACACATATTCACCAAACTCTGGTGTACCCAACTTCATAAAAAGAGTACAACAGGACTTTAAGACCCAGATTAATTCCAACTCATTAATAGCAGGGGACTTCAATTCCCTATTAACTTCATTAGCTAGGTCAACAGGACAGAGAATTAACAGAGAGACATCTGTATTAAATAGTACCATTCCTCAAATGGACCTGACAGACATCTACCGAATATTCCACACAAGCAACAAAGAATATACTTTCTATTCAGCAACCCATGGAACTTTCTCCAAAATTGACCACATACTGGGGTACAAAACAAGCCTCAACAAATACAAAAATATTGAAATAATTCCATGCATTCTATCAGACAAAAGCTTAAAATCAACACTGGAAGAAACTCTAGTAACCACATTAACACATGTAGATTAAACAACACACTACTGAATGATGATTGGGTCAAAGAGGAATTAAGAAAGAAATAAAAGTATTCCTGGAAATAAATGAAAAGGACAATACAACACAACAAAACCTCTGGGACACATTGAAAGCAGTCCTTAGAGGGAAGTTTATAGCTCTAAGTGCCTACATTAAAAAATCAGAAAGAACACAAATAAATGACTTAACATTGTAACTCATGACACTTAGAAAGCAACAACAAATGAAACCCAACCCAGCAAACAAGAAGAAATAACAAAAAT
>NW_008342851.1:2642755-2643668 GCF_000622305.1 Nannospalax galili
GATAGGCCGCTAGCCCAGTTAACCAAAAGAAAGAGCACCCCCAAATCAACAAAATCAGAGATGAAAGGGGAAATATCACAACAGATACCAAAGAGATCCAGAACATTATAAGGGAATACTTTAGAAACCTATATGCTACTAAATTTGAAAACCTAAAAGAAATGGAAGGGTATCAAACAGCATGGGAACCTCCAAACTAAACCAAGAAGAGATCAACAGCTTAAACAGACCCATAACATGTAAAGAAATTGAAATGGTAATACAAAACCTTCCAACTAAAAGAAGCCCAGGACCAGATGGATTTACAGCAGAATTCTACCAGGCATTTAAAGAGGATCTATATCCAATACTAATTAATTTATTCAAAGAGATAGAAATGAAAGGAGAACTTCCAAATTCCTTCTATGAAGCCAGCATCACTCTAATATCAAAACCAGGTAAAGATACAATCAAAAAAGAAAACTATAGACCCATATCCTTAATGAACATAGATGCAAAAATTCTCAACAAGATACTTGCAAACTGCATACAGACACACATCAAAAAGATCATCCACCATGATCAAGTTGGCTTTATTCCAGAGATGCAGGGATGGTTCAATATACGTAAGTCAATAAATGTCATAAATCATAAATGGATTCAAAGACAAGAACCACATGGTCATCTCAATAGATGCAGACAAGGACAAAATTCAACATGCATTTATGTTCAAAGTCCTAGAGGGAGTTGGACTGGAGGGCAGATACCTCAACATAATTAAAGTCATTTCCAACAAACCCACAGCCAACATCATTCTAAGTGGAGAAAAACTGGAAGCATTCCCATTAAAATCAGGAACCAGACAAGGCTGTCCACTATCTCCACTTCTCTTTAACATAGTGCTTGAAGCTCTTGCAAGAGCAATAAGATAAAA
>NW_008342851.1:2645417-2648096 GCF_000622305.1 Nannospalax galili
GCTTCGCTTGGAAGCATGGAGGAAATGATTCCTCTGTGTTGACTCTCCTTTTTATAGACTGGACAGTAGATCAAGTCCATCTGTTGGGGTCTCCTCAGCCTCCTTGATCAGGAGGACAGGTGACCCACCACCATTGTAGGACATTTTGAGAGATGCTTATAGTCCCCTGGAACTAGTTGGCCTAGGAGGCCAAGGAGCAAAAAGTGTACTTTATGTCCCTCTGACCAAATTATTACAGGCTCAAAATATGTCTGTTAAACACCCAAGAAGGTTAGTTCCACAAGACTGGTATTTTTAATTACTGTGTGTCATGTAGATATATCTTGGGCAAAGATCACTTGTTCTCAGATAAAACTTACCTAGACATATATTTCTTGATTTGCTTTGTCAGTAGGTTGTAAGAGTAATATGGTTCTCTCTGGTTTTCAAAACTAGCTAGGCATTTTTTATCTCTCGCATTGTCTCACTCCTCCATCATGGTTTTCCCACTTAAGGTGCCCCCATTTCCCCTTTCTATCTTACTAATACCCTTCTCCTATGGTCCTACCTCTCTTAAGATCCTTCTTTTCCTTTATCCCCTAGGTTCCTTGTATACCCTTCCCTCCCCACTCCCTTAAACGAACCCAATTTTTATCCATATCTCCCTTATTAAGGCCTGTTTCCTACTGTTGTTCTCTTTCAGGTTCTTTCTTTTCCTTTACCTCCCTGGTTCCTTTCCATTATCCTAGTTCCTGTAGTTATGTCTGGTTGCATACTTATTTATCAGAGTCTGGTTCTAGGATCCACATATGAGGGAGAACATAAATGTCGTGGTTTTTTTTTTCTGAGTCTGTATTACTTCACTTAGTGTAACAGTTTCTAGTTCCATCCCTTTATGTAAATTTCATGATTTCATCTTTCTTTACCGCTAAGTAATACTCCATCATATAAATGAAGCACATTTTCATTATCCACTCCTCAATTGAGGGACACTTAGGTTGCTTCCATCTCTTAGCTATTGTGAAAATAGCAGCAATAAACATGGATGTACAAGGGTCTCTGTAATAGGATGAGTTCTTTGGGTATATGCCAAAGAGTGGTATAACCGTGTCAAATGGTAGGTTCATTTGTAGTTTTTTAAGAGTTTTCCACACTGCTTTCCATAGGGGTTGAACAAGTTTGCAGCCCCAGCAGCAGTGGATGAGTGTTCCGCTTTCCCCACATCCTCTCCAACATTTGGTATCATTTGTTCTCTTGATCTTAGCCAGTCTGACTGGGGTAAGTTGTGATGTTGAACATCTTTTAAGATGTTTCATAGCCATCTTTACTTCTTTTTAGAACTTTCTGTTAAACTCCTTAGCCCATATTTTAATTGAGTTGCTTCTTGTCTTGATTCTCTGTTTTTTGAGTTTGTAATATATTCTGGATATTAAACCTCTGTTGGTAGTATCGCTGGTGAAAATTTTCTCCCATTTTGTGGGTTTTCTGTTCACTTCCCTGGCTGCTTCCTTTGATGTACAGAAGCTTTTTAGTTTCATGAGGTACCATTTGTTAATTTTTTTCCTTGTTTCCAGAGCAATTGATGTCCGGTTTAGAAAATCCTTTCCTACACCTGTATCTTGTAGATTTTTCCAAATGTTTTTTTCTAACAGTTTCAGAGTTTCAGGCTTTACATTGAGGCCTTTGATACATTTGGAATTGACTTTTGTGTAGTGTGAAAGATAAGGGTAGCTTCATTCTTCTACAAGTGGAGATCCATTTTTGCCAGCACCATTTTCTGAACATGCTATCTTTCCTCCAGTTAATGTTCTTGGCCCCTTGTCAAATATCAGGTGGCTGAAATTGCATTTGCTTATATTTGGGTCTTCAATTTTGTTCCATTGGTCTATAGGTCTATTTTTGTGACAGTACCATTTGTTTTTATGACTACAGTTCTGTAATATAGCTTGAAATCTGGTATAGTCATCCCCCTGGCATTGCTCTTAGTGCTCAGGGTTGTTTTGGCTATCCGGGGTCTTTTTTGCTTCCATATGAATCTTAGGATAGTTTTTTTCCAATTCTGTGAAAAATGTCATGAGGATTTTGATTGGCATTGCAGTTGCTCTATATAAGACTTTTGGTAGGATGGTCATTTTCACAATATTAATTCTTCCAATCCATGAGCATGGGAGATCCTTCCATCTTCTGATGTCTTCCTCAATTTCTTTCTTTAAAGATTTAAAGTTTTCACTGTAGAGCTCTTTAATGTCTTTGGTCAGGTTTACTCTATTTTATTTCTTTTGCAGCTATTGTGAATGGGAGTGTTTCTATGTGCTCATTCTTCAATTGCTTGGTTGATGGCCAGGGTGGCCAAAGGGTTTCCCAGATAGTAACCCACCATAGAACTGGGAAAATGAACAGCAGACCCCAATCCTATCCAAAGGAATATTGACAACTGGTTACCACTAGATGAAGAACAGCTGACCCTCCTAAAACAAAGACCTCTAGACAGGCTGACTAGATTCACTAGAAGGGCAAGTAGTGGGGAATGGCTGGGAGGGCTGACAACATAGCAGACAGTAGCAGGGATATCAGAGTATCAGAGCTCTAGTCGGGGGAGGGAGGCTATGGGAGGGTGCTACCTGGGAAGTAGGTGTATAAATAAATTTAAAAAAGAAAAAGAATTCTTCAAAGCATAAAAATTTGCTCCTTAATAATCAG
>NW_008342851.1:2648388-2677072 GCF_000622305.1 Nannospalax galili
AATTTTGAAAGAGATGCATCTTAGCTCTGGAAATTGTTATTGAATATGTCAATGCTGTTGTAATGAAATGCTTCTTCTAATTATATGTTTATTAAAGAAATAATTTTAAAAAACCTAAAAATGAGCCTACCATTTGACCCAGTTATACCAGTCCTTGGCATATACCCAAAGAACTCGTCCTATTGCAGAGACACTTGTACAACCATGTTTGCTGCTACTCTTCTTACAATAGCTAAGAGACGGAAGCAGCCTAAGTGTCCCTCAACTGAAGAGTGGATAATGAAATTGTGGTTCATTTATACAATGGAGTTTTACTCAGCAGTAAAGAAAGATGAAATCATGAAATTTGTAGGTAAATGGATGGAACTAGAAACTGTTTTATACTAAGTGAAGTAACACAGACTCAGAAAAAAAAATGACATATGTTCTCCCTCATATGTGGCTCTAGCACCAAATCTTTATAAGTATGTATCCAGACATATCTACAGGAACCAGGATAATGAAAAGGAATCAGGGAGGTAAAGGAAAAGAAAGAACCTGAGAGAAAAGAACTGAAGGAAACAAATGTTACTAAGGGAAGTATGGATCAAAACTGGGTTATTTTAATGGGAGAGGGGAGAGAGGGTTATATAAGGAACCTTGGGGATAAAGGGAAAGAAGGAGCTGAAGAGAGATGGGACCATAGCAGAAGGGTATTAAGGGAGAAATGGGAAAAATGGGGCCACTTTCTATGGGGAAACCATGGTGGAAGGGTTAGACAGTGAGAGAAAGAACTAATGCCTTGCTAGTTTTAAAAAAAAAAACAGAGGGAACCATATTAGTCCAATAATCTACTGACAAATTATACATAGAACTAGTTCAAGGAACAAAATATGTCTAGTCAAGTTTTATCTGAGAAAGTCTGGTTTTAGTCTGAGCTTTATCTACATATCGCTTGGTAATTAAAAGTACCAGACTGGTGGAGCTAACCTTCTTGGATGTTTAACGGCCATACTTTGAGGCCTATACTAATCTGGTCAGAAGGACTTAAAGGATAGTTTTTCCTCCTTGCCCTCCAAGGTTGACTAGGTCCCAGGGAACTATGGAGCATCTTTCAAAATGTCCTGTAACTGTGGTAAGTCACCTGTCCTCTTAATCAAGGAGGCCATGGAGACCCCACCAGATAGATGGACTTGAACCAGTTTCCAGTCTGAAAAAGGACAGTCAAAACAGAGGAAACATTTCCTCCATGCTTCCAAGCGAAGCCAGGCATGGTCAAGTAGGACCTTTGACTTATCTTCACACAGATGGAACTGGCCAAAGAAAGGAGCCAGGGCTCCTCTGAAGCCCTTGTGACCCCCTAAGGGACAGATCCTCAAATGACTTTAAGAGTAAAAATAAATTGGTTTATTTGGGCCAACTGTATGGTCTTAAACACCCAAAAGGAAAGTATAACCAAAAAGTAAAGTGATCAGTATATTTCTTTAAGAGCCCATGTGAACAGTTAAAGGCTACATAACAAGAAACAATGCCAGACAGGAGATACCTTTCTTTGAGTTGTTGGCCAGGGTGGCCCAAGAGACTTCCATACAGTAACCCAGCATAGAACTGGGAAAATTAACAGCAGACCCCAATCTTATCTAAAGGAATGTTGGCAATTGATTGCTGCTTGATGAGAAGAGCTGCTCTTACTAAAACAAAGGACTCTAGATAGGCTGATTAGACTAGGCAGATGGACTAGCACTGGGGAATGGCGGGTGGGGGGGCACTGATAACACAGTGGACAGTACAGGGATGACAGAGTATATGGGCTCCAGTGGGGTGGGGGGAGGCTATGGGAGGGTGCCATTTGGGATGTGGGTATAAAGATGAATAAGATTTTTGGGGATGTTCTGTATTAAATACACACACACACAAATCAATAAATTAAAAAAATGAAGAAAAATAAAGCTGATGAAAGTTTTCCTTCATAGCACTTACCAAGCAGTCGAGACAATTGCTGCATTACAAACCAAACAATTATTCATATTTGAGGGCAAGAAAATTTTAAGACACATAATGCCAAATAGTGATCACTCTTTACCTTCCCTGATGAAAATTACTCAAGAAAAAAAAAAATTAACCCTCCAACTGTATGAGTTATTTTTCTGTTGCTGTTATAATCCACCATGTCCAAGGCAGCATCTAGATGAAAGTTTATTTGTTATGGTTTCAGAGGGATGAGTCCATCATGGCAGGAGAGGTGTGGCAGGAGGCAGCTAGAGCAGAAAGCTGGGCACTCTCATCTTCAAACAGGCACAGGAAGCAGAGAGAGTAAAACCAGAAATGGGACATAGCTCTGAACTCTCCAAGCCCACGCCCCACTGACATGCTTCCTCCAGTAAGGCTTCAATTCCTAAACATCTACAAGCAGCACCACCAACCAGGAAGAAGTACTCAAATACTTGGAGCCTGTGGGGGTGCCATTCAAACCACCACACAGTCAAATGAAAAGTAAACCAAGTCTAAATAGGATCAAAATACAGTGTATGAAAAAAAATCAATTAAAAAAAAGAGCCCAAAGGGTGGAGGGCAGGGGAGAAGGAAAGCCAGGTATGATGGTACTGGCCTTTAATTCCCAGTATTCAAGAAGAGGTATGTGAGATTGAGGCCAGCCTGGTCTATATAGCAAGTTCCAGACCAACTGTGCTACAGAGAAACCCTGTCTCAAAAAAAAAAAAGAGAACAAGTATGAGAAAAATTAAAAACACACCCCTCTCCCCACCAGCCTCCCCACCATGCATTCTGTCATATAGTTAAGGCCTATCAAGTCAAGTTTGTGTCCCCAGATGTCCCTCAGTGTGAGTTCATTCACAGGAGCTCTTCAGCCTGTCTCGTATCTCTCCTTAAAGAAGACCAACTCTCCCTCACCCAGCAGTGATTAGCTGCCAATAGTTCCTCAGCTAAGGTTGGGGCCATTTCCCCACTTTTATGCTAGGTTTTTTTGTCCGGTTGAATTTGTATGAGTCTTGTGCATCATGTCACCACTACTGTACATTCATGTGAGCAAGTTCCCAGAGGCATGGCAGACTCTGTTTCCTTGTGGTCATGCACCACCCCTGGCTCTTACAATCTTTCTGCAATGGTCCCTGAAGCCTGGGTGAGTAAAGTTAATATAGGAGTCCTACTCCTACTCTGGGATTAACTCAGGTCCTCTTGCTTGTACTGCAAGCACTTTCCTGACTGAGCTATCTCTCAGACCAGATTATTTTTTAAACAAAAGCTACCTTATTCCATTTTGATAAACAAGTATATACATCTGTTTTTCCACAAAGACAATTGTGAAATGCAGTTTTAGAAGGCTGCTTGGCTTATTTCTGTTGTTGTTAATAACCCCATGCACAGACTAAAGCGTGAAGGAAAAGGAGTGGAGCTGTGTGTGCATCTGCTCATGTGCAGATGGGGGCAGTTGCTTCCATGATTATCTGGGTAGCTGTGGGGTGATTTTCAAGGGTCAGAAGCACATTCAGATGGCAGCTCCAAGGTTAGCTCCTAGCATTGTGTCTTTGTCCTTCCTCAGCCTTCCCATCTGCCCTCCTTCCTGTGTTGATGGTATAGATAGGCACAATACTCAACAATCTTGCCAAAAGAAGCGTCACACCCTTGAAACTTCTAGAGTGTTCCTTGAGGTCCAAACTTGTTTGGAATTTCCCACAGTTTAAGTGAGTTTGCTCCAGACAGAGGTAATACAGAATGTGCCACTATGTTTGACTTTCTTGTCATATAATTCTTTCATCTCTGCTGAAAGGAAGAACCCCTTAGTGATTTTTAGTTCAGAAGTCTACATGAAGGGCTTAATAAACAGCAAAATATGTAATTTATTCAGTAGCCAAATTTGCTTCCAAAAAACCAATTTCTTAATTTCTCAAGGATCCTCCTTCCTCATATAATATAATATTTTGTTGTTGTTGTTGTTATTTGTTTTTATGTTTTGCTTTGTTTTTTTGACAGGGTCTCCCTGTAGCCCCAGCTGACCTGGAACTTGCTATATAGACCAGGCTAGCCTTGATCTCACAGAGATCCTCCTGCTTCTGACTCCCGAGTCCTGGGACTAAAGGCGTGTGCCATCTGCCTGGCTTGTAATATATCTTTGAGAGTGTATATTTCCATATGAGAGATGGAACGATTGGATTCTATGGCAAAGCAGGCATCCACATGGTGATATGTAAAGATGAACAAAACAATGACTGTCTGACCACAGTGGTGACCATTCTACTCATGTTATTGAATACTTCTATTTTGCATATATTATTTTAAAATTATTTATTTTATGTGTATAAGTGTTTTACCTACATGTATTTAAGTACACAACATGCATGCAAGGCCACAGAAGCCAGGCAGTTGTGAGCTGTCATGTGAATGCCGGGAACTGAACCCGAGTCTTCTGCAAGAGCTGACACTGAGCCATCTCTCCAGCCCCAATAATGTTAAATCCTTATTGCCGACTTACAGAAGGGGAAGCAGAATCCTGAAAAAGTTATGCAAAGAACTCAAAGTCACACAGCTAACCTATGATTGACCCGGGACCCAAGCTTGGATTATCTAATCCTGGAGCCCTTTGCCCTGCCACACAACACTGAGCTGCTCCCACAAGTTGCCCCAGCCATGTACCACCTTTTAGGGAATGGGGTCTGGCAAAAAAAAAAGACCCTGCCTTAGAGATTTGGATTGACAACAGTAGATTGTTAATATACCCTCACTGCTACATTTCCATCTGACCCCAGTTCCTCTCACCACCCACCCTTGTCTCTCGAGCTCTCACTGAAGTCATTCAAACTTATCTTTCACTGCATCCCCCCTCTAACATTCTTGTTTGACTCTATCATCAACCTTCAATATCAGCTACTAATAATCTACTATTAAGAGAAAACTCACCTAGAAGTGACTTACATACTAAAAATCTGGAGGTGGGCCATTGCTAGAATTGGTCTGAAAACACAAGGCAATCCAAGACTGAAGCTCCTTTGGTATTCTGCTTTCCACGTGGGGTTTTTAGCTACTTATTTGGTTGTCTCAATTCCACAAAGATGACTTCTCATCAAGTACACACTGGCATTTAAGGAAGAAAGGGGAGGAAGCAGCGGGCCCATGAGCCCTCCTTTCACATGCCTCTTTTCTGTGGAAAAGGAACTTTTCTCAAATCTTTCCAGAGGTTTGATTTGTGTGATCAGTGAGGCCAGAAAAGCCAATTCTTTCACTTTTTCCCCCACCTATAGTCAAGGTGAGCAGAGAGAGGGTGGGACTTTAATGACTTTTGATTCAATTCAATGCACCATCCCATCATTATAGCACCCTTCAGCCTCTTTGTCATCCCTAATGAAGAGAATGGGAAGGGACACGCCCAAAGTGCTGGGCACATTGCTGGGCACCCTGTACCTGTAATACCTAATGCATTAAGTCTGAGATACATACTGCAGATATACAAGGAGTGCTCTTTTTCTGACAGTATTTGATAAAATCTTGATTGAAACACATACATCAAGATTTGTTTGTATTTCTTTACCATGAAAAAAAATACACTGCCTGTAGGAGGGAGGTGGCTGAGCCTTACACTTTGTCCTTGACCACCTTTTATAACCATTTCTGGGATGGCTGACCCCTCTTAGAAAAACTGAACAGGAAGAGGCACAGGAAGTGAGACTTGAACGTGCTTCTCTGATGGCAAGATGAATGAAACATCAGTTAGGGCAGGAATGTGGAACTCCTGGCTAAAGTGGACTCTATCTCTTACAATAGGGACAGTGAGGGCTGAGCATGGAATTGTTGGATTAAGGTCCTGCTGTCATCTGTACTCATTCCCTACCTACCCTTGCTCTTCCACATAGCCTTTGGAAAAATGCATTTTGGCATCATAAGTTTAGAACACAGAAAGAGTTACTGGGCTAGGAGACAGCATGAATTTTAGCCAAAATCAACATGTAAGTCAGCAGTAGTTCCAACTTACAGCAAAAGTCAGAACAATAAATCCAATGACCATCCACAGTACCAGCTCAAGAATGACCTCTCAGATGTCCCTAATGATCCTTGACTTCTGGTATTCATGTTCCATACTGTATAGAGCTGATTTATGTTTCCCAGGAAAGGCCTGTTGGGAGGGCAGACAGCTGTAAGTCATAAGAGCATTAAAGCAGTCCAGTGGAAAGGTCCACATGGTAAAGAACTAAGACCTCCAGTCAAAACCAGCATCAACTTGCCCACCATTTTAGAAGCAGAGCCACCCCTCTCAATTACGTCTTCAGGTGACTGCCACGTCAGAGTGCCCTTCAACTACTCAGTTCAACTTCCTCTAATTTCTGACATTCTGAAACCATGTGACTTAATATGTATGATAATTTAAAGCACTAACTTTAAGCTGCTTGTGCAAACATTATCTCAGTTGAGTCTCATAAGCACAGAACATGAAATGGGAATGAGCATAAATCTATACTCCAGAGATGACAGTGCACAGACTCTGAGGCGAAGTCACATGGCCAAGATTACCAACTGCTAACACTATTAAGAAATGGCAAAGTTCCCTGAGCATCTGATTTCTAATTGGGGATATTTTTCTACTATGGTTCTTTACTATAGTAGTGGAGCATAAGGGAAGGGCTCACAGTCCCAAGTTAATGCCAGCTTAGAACTTTCACTGGTGTCAAAAATATGAACCATCATCAGGGGCAGCCCAAGCTCAGAAAGCCATGATCCCTGGTTTCAATGAGGAACTATACACCATTTTCCCCAGATTAGAATTATTTTCCTCATCCTTCCTTAAACCTCCATGGTCTTCTGACCACCTTTCTTTCACTCAAAATGCAGCAAAGATTTTTGCAGTGAGGGGAAGTTGATGCTTCTAAATGCTTGATCTTAGTTCCCAGTTATACCTCTGGTACGTCACTCCTACATGTTTCAAGAGTTCACCAGTCACCTGCAGTAAGTTTGGACTAGAAACCTGGCTTCTCTTTCCACAGAGCCTCCTTCAGAGCCTCTTTCCAATACAAACCCTCTACTTCCAGAACTATCATTTCAGGAGGTAAGAAAGTCCACTTACCTGACAAACCTCAGCCATGCTTTATAAATGCCTGCTTAGGGGCAGCAGCTTCCCCAACATGGACCACACCAAAGGAGGAGCATAAGAGAGCATTAGTCAACATACATATGTAGAGAGAGAGACTATGATGTATATATGTGTATATATATATATATATATCTCACCCATTGTACTTTATAGATGAAGGAACCTACAGATGCATTCAGAGCTGATGACAGAACCAGGTAGCTCTGTGCCTTGGGCTGTGTACATGCCACATGACCTCACCTCTATCTTATCATCTTGCTAAGAGATAGAAAGCTCTCTTTTCTGTGCTCCCTCACCCGCCCACCTGAAACTCACAGCTTGCTAATTGACTATATCAGGGTTTGGCATAACCTCTTCTTGATATCCTTTTAATGATAAATAGCTATAATATTCTGGAAGGCAATGCATTTTACAGCAAACTCTCATTTAATTTTTTTGTTCCTCAGTTTCCTCTTCTATAAATTGGTAATTTTATTTGTTATATAAGAATGAGGGGAAAGATCTATGTTCAGACATTTCTGTATCTCTGACACAGAGAAAACTCCCACTATGGCTAAGAAACAATCACATAAAGAAAAACACATTTGGAGAGTAATCAATATTCACCACAATGGAAGACTCCTATGGCCTTCCACCCCTTAGCAGTAGAACTTTTATCAGAAGGTACACTGTTCATGCAATATTGAGAGTGGCTGGATAAGGCCAGGGGGAGAAAAATAAAGACCATTGTTAGGGGATGTTAGGAGCAGGTAGCCAGCAGATAGACATAATGAACAAGAAAAGAAAAAGAGAAGCAGGCCAACATGATACATTTAGCGCTCTTATTCAGCAGAAAAAGGCTTTAAGCTCCCTGCCATCCTGACAAGGTAACTATAGATATTCTTTGAGGATCAGAGGATGAAAGAAACCTACCAGATGCATGGTCAGTGAGGTCTTTGTCTACTCACTTGCCCACCTATTACCAGGGCTCCTTTCCAAACAGGCTAAGGCTGGGGCATACCCTCCGATCCTTACACACTCAGGGTCCTGGGATTTTTCTACTTACTTTCCCTAGGCTATAGAATTAACCACATTCTGCAACAAGGCTGCTAGGCTATCTCTAAAGGCAGCAAACAGCCCTGGCCTTGAAGGAAAGAATCAGATTCCTCCCATTCTTTCCTGTCCACTGTGAGCCACAACCTAGCTTGTTCCTTTCCACTTGCTTCAGTAACATTTTCTCCCAAAAGGTCAGCTGAAGCAAGCAAGCCTGGATAGAGAGATGCATTTGTGAATGTTGACCAGGTCTTAGTATCAACTTGCCAAGTAATTTTGCACAGATAAGTTACTCATCCACAACATACAGTTAATAAAACCCTCCCTGCTGTTATCCCAAGTAGAGATTATGGATCCATTGTTAAAATAAATGTCCTGGGTAATAAGCTGTGGGTTATCATGATTAAGGACATTTTCAAAGAATAGGAGAAAGAGGGGTGGCGAAGGAAGTATGAAAAAGAAAGCAAACTCCTTAGAAGACTCAGATAACTCCATATGTGAATGAATTCATTCCCATTTTCAGGAGAAGTAGGGTTTTTCTGTTCCCAAGAAGGCCTTCCGAAGTATGAAGGGTCATGAAAGACTAGACGGGGTGTTGAATTGATGATGCCCTGGATGCTCTCAAGATAACCTCCCTGTTTGACTGAAAGTAACCATTTTAGCATGACTGAAGTGTTGTGCATATATGACCAGGATGACTAGGCAGCTCAGTTTGGTGAGAGAAGCCAAGATGGTGGTGTGCCTTGCCCTGAGAGAGCTGATCCTTCCTTAAAGTCCTCCCCTGCTCCCTAATGTTCTCCAAACACAGTTGATTAGATTCTGGGATACTCCTGAGAGCTACCAAATCAGAAACTCTTACAATGAATCGGCCAGGAGATCCAGATGATTGTCCAACTTGAGGACCACTGCTCTACCTGCAGAGCCCACACTCCTCAAACTTTAATGTACATGTGAAGCACTCAAAGTCTTATTAATCTTCAGGATTTAGTTGAGGAAGTCAAGGTGGGCCTGAGTTCTGACCCATCCATCAAGCTCCCATGGCTTCCCCACGCTCTATGCTTCAGATCACTCTGAGTAGCAATTCTACATGGGCTCCTTTGGGGAGATTTTCAGAACTGATCTACAGTTGCATTTCAGTATTAGTGTTTTTACAAAAGACATTCCCAGGTGGTTCCAGCAAGGTTGAAACATCTGCCTACCTTTTTAACTTCACAGGACGTTTTTTCATTTATACCCATCTAGAAGTAAATCCCCTTTTTTTCTTCCAGGCGACCATGTTTGAGTATCAGGGAAGTTGCTTGCCCAGAGAAATGAAGGTGGGGGAACTTGAGATATTTAGAAAAAGTGGACAGACGAGTCCAAAGCGGAAAGGGAGATGAAATAGGGAGGGTGTTTCTTTCAGGATTAAAGGGAAATTTTCAGTTGTAGGTGGTGTCAGGACATCGTAAAAGACTAATTAGACCAAAAGTATTACTGGATGTCTAGATTATCTGTCATTCAATGAAATCCCAACCCTGCTTTTTTTTTTGATAGTTTAAGCTAACTCGAGTTTATCATGTTACAGTTCTTGAGACCACAAATCTGACATACATTTTATTAAGTTAAAATCAAGTTATACAATGGACTGAGTTCCTATGGAATCAATAGAGCAAAATTCATTGTCTATATGTTTCTAAAGGTAGATTATCTTCTATCACGTGAGGTCGCATACATATGTATTCTGGTGATTAGAGTGCCAACATCTTAAGAGAAGTGAATTTTTATTTTATTTTTTAATGTATATTTTCATTGAGTTTTTGTGCATTTAATATAATAGATCTTAATCAAATATTGACCCCTCCCCCATCCATGCCCCCATAACCCTCACCGGATTTCATGCATTCTGTCATATATGTTAAGTCCTATCCAGTCAAGCATTTGTACCCAGATGTCCTTCAGTGCAAGTTCATCCACTGGAGTCTAGTCAGCCTATCTAGAGTCCCTTTAAGAAGATCTACTCTCCCTCACCCTGCAGTAATCAGTTGCCAATAGTTCCTCCCCTAAGGTTGGGGCCTGTTACCCATTTCCTCAGTTCTATGCTGGGTTTTTGTCTGAATGAGTCAGCATGGGTCTTGTGCATACTGACACCATTGCTGCAAGTTCACATGAGCAAATTCCCAGAGACCTGAAAGCCTCTGTTTCCTTATGTTCATGCACCAACCTTGGCTCTTACCATCTTTCTACCCCTTCTTCCACAATAGACCCCAAGCCCTGGGTGGGTGAGGTTTAATATAGGAGTTCTATCCAGGAACGCGTACTCTGCAGTCTCTTACTCTTAAAACTTGGCCATTCTGTGTGCACTGCACTCTGTTGTATGAGGAAGCTTTCTGGGGAGAGTTGAGGGACATATTCGTATTCTCTCCACCCCCTGTTCTGCTATGTTCCATGAGCCTTAGGTGTAGAGGTTCCACTGTACATGTGTCACTTAGGGCTGGGTGTCTCTCAGACATATATTCTCTGTGTTTGACCAGTTGTGGAACTCTTAATAGCTTCCATCTGCTGCAAAAAAATTTCTTTGATGAATGGTGTTCTCTATGCTTGTCTATAAATACAAGGATCCATATTTGGCATTAAGTAAGAAATTTCATTTGTCTAGAGATATGACAGAGATAGGGTTTTCTAGGATCTGTGACCTCTCCAGCCATGCATATTTGGCTATATTTACAGTACCACTCATAAGTTCCTTCCCATTAAGAGAGCTTTAAGTCCAAAGAGATAGCTGTTGATTACTCCTTAACTAAAAGTGCCACCACTGCACCAATAGAGATCGTTTGCTGTGCCAATTGTTATTAGGCTTTACAGCTGTCAACCCTGAAAACTGTAGAGTACCGTCGATAGCAATACAAACTATTTTGCTCAGGGAGATCATGGTCACAAAAGCAGAAGTTGGAGTAATGAAAGGGTCGTCCACAAAGCAAGAATACAGGAATCCCTAGAAGATGGAGAAAGTAAAGCAAGATTTTCTCTTCAGCCTCCTGTGGGAATGAGCGCAGCTCAACCAACACCTTGGCCTTAGCCTGTGGCGCCAGATGGCAGGTTTGTGTTGTTTTCATTTGTTGCAGCTGAAACAGGAAGCGCATACAGTAGTGAGCAGCATGCTGCTTCCTGTGCCCATAAAGGGGGTAAGTCAGCTGTTACCTTTGATATGTAACAGTGCTCAAGCCCTGCTTCTGCCTTTAGCTTTCTAAGGTTGAAAGTCTTGACTCACAGTTCTCCCTTAGCTTTGGGTTCCAGTTTCCAGGATGAACCAGTATGAATGATACCTTATCTCTAACGATCTTGGAGTTAATTGCCTCTTTCTTTTTCCCTCTCTTACCAAAACAATACCAAAGAGGCAAGCCCTCATTTCTTGGTGATTTTCTGAAGCATTCTACAGCTGCTCTACTTTCTTTTCTGTTGCTGTGATAAAATACTTTCACCAAAAGCAACTTGAAGAGGAAAGGTTAGGCTTACACTCCTGCTGGTTGCTCTCTGGCTCACTCTCAGACCCATGCCTGGCCAGTTTTCATATATAGCCCACAACCACCTACCTAGAGATGGCATTGCTCACATTGGGCTGGGCCCTCCATATCAATTACCAGTCAGGACAATGTCTCACAGATATATCCACAGACCAACCTAATCTAGGAAATTCCTCAACTGAGACGTTTCTCTGAGGAATCTATGTTGTGTCAAATTGACAGGCCTAACTAGGACAATACCTTTACGTCTCCCTTCTATATTATCATTTTAAAATGAAGAAACCAAAAGATCACAGCACAAGTGACACCCTGAAGGCCAGTGAGTGAGTAGCCAAGTCTCACTGGTCCTTTCAAGGAGTTCAGCACCTCTGGATGCTGGATCTGTTACACTGGCTACACACTTCATGCTGTAAAAAGCTACTTCATCCTGGAACTTGACTGCTTGTTCCACTTCCAAATCTAGTTATTTCTCTAACCTTTCCAAACACTGGTTGAACTTTACAATTTTTCACTTGCAGAAGCAGCTCTGGAATCATCTACATGCTTGTCTTAGTCCATTTGGACTGCTATAACAAAATACCACAGCCTGAGTGGCATGTGTAGCATAAGTTCATTACTCACAGCTTTGGAAGCTAAAAGTCCAAGATCAAAGCACTAGCAGATTTGGTGTTCAAGAATCATCTCTTCCTCCCTCCTAGATGGTGCTTGTTACAAGTCCTCACAGTGTAGAAACAAAACACTCAAACACAGCCTCTTTTATAAGGACAATTCCATTCACAAGTGTAACTCTCAGGACCTAATTGCTTCCTACAGGTCCCACCTCTTACCACCACAATTTAACTTCAATGTGAATTTTGGAGAGATAGAAACATTCAGACTATATCCATTTAGGTCACATGTAAGTGTACAGAGAGTGGGGAGCCAGGCTAAGTGAATATCCAGGATCAGGAGGAACACCTGAAGGGTCCAAGTCTAGGTAGGAGGAAGGTAAGAACATTGACACACTCATGGTCAGTTCAGTATGCAGTTTTGTGAATGTAGTGGCAATTTAGGATGTCGGTGAACTTCTTTCCAAGAGGTAATGAGTAAGAGAAACTAGACTCCAGATAGCTGGCGATCAGTGGGTCCCAGGAGGGAGCCTTCAGTGGGGTGTGGGCCTGGAAGGCTTCCATGTAGGATGAGTCAGCGGATCCTATCTGCTGCTAATAGGAGCCCCGCAGGCAGCCCTCTCCAGGAGAAACAAAATCAGGTTTCAGCTGTATCAGCTATTGTGGCTGAGTTTTCAACCAATTGCACCTAGAGCAAGCTGCAAACCATACCAATTGGCTGCTTTTATTTAGCAGAACAACCTGAGGAGGTGTGGCTGCCTCCAATTTGAACTGGTCATTTTCCTCATCTAGATGAGAGGGGAGAGAGCTGCAGGAAACCACAGCATCCTCATCCTCACTGCCCCTCACCCAAAGACAGGAAGAGGCCCACACCAAGGCCTGAGTCATCAGGAGAAACCCCCACTCTCCTCGCTCCCTCCCAGATACAGGACCTGAAGAAAGTTATGTTCTACATGGGACACTTGGGAGAAGAAGGCGTCTGACAAAATATTAGTGAAACAAGCCTGCTTTTTAATAATGACATTAGTTGAAAGCTTCATTCTCCACCATTCCTCCTCTCTTGAATGCACACACGACATAGCATTCCACGCTCTCGCTCAGTTCATAGGAACCACAATTCATTTGGAGTTCTTTTCTGATCACAGTGAACCAGGATGCACATCAGAAACAGCATGGGCAGGAAGCCTCCCAAGCACTCCCTTGTCACAAATCTTGTTCCACCTGTTTTTTTTAAAAATTATTTTTCTAACCAAAGTAATAAATGTGTAAACATATTGTAAAAATGAAATAATAGTGCCTAAGATTTACTAAGTGCTTCCTACATGCCAGACTTCAAACTAAGAGTTTACAAGGACTATCTCATTTGACTCGGTACACCCCGTGAGATAAGCACTGTTCATGTCATCCTCCTGTGCTGATGTTAAACTGAGCAACAGAAACTCCCCAAGGTCCCAGAGTCTCTTAAGTGTGGCATTAAAATTTGAACTCTGATTTTGTAAATTTCAGAATCAAAATACTTAACATTATGATATTCTACTTCAAGAATGCTTATAATGAAACTTGAGAGTCTGAAAAGAAGCAGGTTCCAAGCATTCGTGTATGCATACACAGACACCCATACGCACTCATCCCTCTGTCCTGCTCTTCAAATGCATCTATTTTCAGTTCTATGACATGTGTCTTTGGACATTTACTCTGTAGTTCTAAATTATGTTCCAATATTTCTTGGTTTATAATGTTGGCATAATCTAACTTTTATTATAGTGTATGAGCACTTTGTCTCACATATTCAATTTGTTTATCATAATTTTAGATAAATCCATATTTAGTGATTCCCTGATAACAGCTCATTTCTAAGCTGTGTGATGTGCACTGTTTATATTTCCTATTTTATGTAACCTTTTGTTTTTCCTGTAGTTAATCATTACCTAATTTTTTTACTTGCTTGGGCTTAAAAAAATCTATACCATGCCATCCAATGACTATGTATAACGATTTTCACTTAAACCTATCACAGTTTCAAACTCATCAAGAAGTTTCAACATTGCTTTCTGGAGTACTTTGTACAACCCCACTTCGGCTGTTTGTTCTTCCTGCTTACTGCACATCTGTTGTTTGGGGACTTCCCTTTGCCATCAGCCTGGGATTTCCCTTCCCTTCCTTCCTCTGTGATCTCCTGTTTCCTAAAATCTGTCTTCCTCTTCCTTGGTTTACTCCTATTTTGGTCAGTACATTCTCTGATAGTTTCCTGAAAAAGGAGGTGGGAAAGTAATTTGGTTATCCTGAAAGTACAATCTCCTGACCATGCAGGATTGAGGTTGGACCCAGGGAACCTCAGTAAATCTTATGTAGCTGCTAACCATTCCCTCTTTCATCCTTTCAAGTCTCCTAAGGCTGTGCTTCTTCTTGTAGCTTTAAGGACTTAATATTAACAATTTTGATTCCTTTCTAGACTCCTATAGGTGAATTGGCTTAATTTGGTTCATCTTTTATAGATCTTTGCTTTTGTCTTGTACTATTTTGCTAAGTTGTTTAGTGATCTCCTGCCTGCTTTCATGACCAGGTGCTATGTTTCAGAGTCTCGATTGACTTCTAGTTTCATGAAAGACGTTGTTGATGCTTTCTGTTGATGCTTTCTGTGATTGTTGTTCAAGGAGGAAGTTTTGAGAGGGGAGTGGATTTTGCTGTCATAACTCTGCAGCTATTAAGCCTCATGCCCCCTTTCACTGGGTATACTACAGATTTGGAATCGTGTTAAGTTGGATCCTAAGACGGCAAATAGCCTTGACTCGATGTTAGTATTTCACAAAGACAGTTCATTATTATTTCTCTGGTTAACTGACATCTGAAAGACTTGGGACTGAGATCATTTTCTGAAATCTCAGTGCTCAGGTTGCCTTATTGTCTGACTGCAAGTTTACTTTGATCCTTTTGGGATGCTCTTTCTCAATCCTTGCGTGGATGAAAGCTTAGATAGACAAGCTTTCAAGCACCTAATAATCATCTAGGAAAGTTGTTTTATTTAAAAAGAATTGGAGAAGTTGGAAGAGGAGCAGAAGAGAAAGATGAGGAGGAGGAGGAGGAGGAGGAGGAGGAGGAAAAAGAGGAAGAGGAAGAGGAAGAAGAGAAAAAAAAAGACCCCCAGGGCTTCTAGATCAATAGGACCCAAGAGTTCAGTGTTTAAAGAACCCAGGCAAGTGATCCTCAGACTTTACTGATAAGTACATGAAAGAACTTTACTCATCTGCAAATCAAGGCTGCTGGGCCCTCTCCTTACAATCCTATCAGTCTTCACTTTTGCTCTGCTTCCTAACTGACAAAGAAGCTAGTGTACCACATAGTGGTACCATAGTATATACTGTGGTACTATGCTTGTAAAATAGCTACTTGCCAAGCTTGTTCTATAACCATGTTATAACTTGTTCTTGGATAGCATTATTTATCATTCCTAAGTTGTGGTTTGATTCCAGTCCCTAATATTCCCATGAAGACTTGAGAAGTTCCAAAAACAATGATCAACAAATACTGACTGGATACTTACTGTCAAGCATTTTTACCGTTACTTCCTTGATTTCCTAGCCCTAGGAGGTAGGTGCTATGATAATACTAATTGTACAGATAGGGAAACCTAGAACCATAGGAATTTATTCAGATCACACAGCTAGTAACTTGAAGAACTGGAAGTGATTGAACTATGGAGGACTGCTGATTCTTTTGACAGTGGCCAGGGGACTGAAGAAAGCACAGACCCAAGCAGACTCACATTCCTCATTAATTTCCACTGCTTGACTTCCTGACCATCAGGGAGGTGTTCCCGGATGGGATGGTGGCCAGGACTTGAAGTAATGCTGGCAGGTGGTAGCAACCAGAGTTGTTAGACATGCTTGAGCAATGCACACAGACTTGAAACTGGGATAATGATGGCACGACTCTCCCAGGACTGACGCCTCTGAAGCCCCTCTCAGTTGGAGCTAAAGGATTCTGACAGTTGACGCCTCCAAACATAAAGCTATCCACCCTCACACAGCAGTGGAAATAGTGACAACTACAAAAATAACAACAACCCCCATAACAGGTCAGAGTCTAGTCATGGACCCATGATGGTGCTACCAGGAAGGCCAATTTTCTGAGGGAATTAAACACTTTTTCTATTCCTCAGCTTGTCAATTTATAAGCCAACGATAACAACATACTTATTAAGGATTAACTGAGTTGATATGGTATGCCATAGTATCTAAATGTTTGATAGGTGTTAGCTGTTATTATTAAAAATGACTTTCCTCATTCATGTCTATGACTCTCAGGATTTTGCATGAAAACAAAAATACAAATAACATTCTTGAATTTTATTTTACTTTTTGTTGGTTCTCTACTTTAACACACTGTGGGGGTGTCCTCTCTAAAAGCAGAAATGTTTTGTTTTATAATAAAACAAAGAATCAAGTCAGCCTTCTGTAATATAACCACTGTAGCCCAAGGAATTTCTTTTGACCTTCAGTAGCTATTTTATCTACATTACTCACTTGATATTTATTGAACAATCAGAGGTCACATAGTTGGCTTTCTTCCAGATGAGTGTCCCTCCCTGAGCAGTTCCCACCTCAGTTGCAAGATCCAGCTGCAAGGATGTTGAAGAGATACTCAAAAATTTTTTCTGAATATCTCTAGCATAGGTAGATGCCAAATATTGTTTGTGATGAATAGGAAGTGTCTCTGTGGGGGAATTCTTTTTATCACAACATATCGTGTGTGTGTGTGTGTGTGTGTGTGTGTGTGTGTGTGTGTGTAAGCCATAAGTTGGTGCCAGGTGTTTTCCTTTATTGCTTTCCACCTTATTTTTTGAGACAGGGCCTCTCACAAATTCAGATCTCACAAATTCGGCTGGACTGGCTGGTCAATAAGTCCCAGGGATCCTCTTGTCTCCAGCTCACCAGCCCTGTAATTACAGGCACTCAATGCCACATTTGGCTTTTTACATGAATTCTGGGTATCCAAACTTAGGTCCTCATGCCTGTACAGTGAGCCCTTTACCAATTGAGCTCTCTCCCAGCCCCAACATATTGTTTCTATTAAGGCCTTTCTAGCACTCTGGCTGGACCTTGGCTCTTTTTCTTACCCTGAGCACCAGAAGCTCCTTGGGATCAGTTAGCACCAGCTAAGCAGGCCCCTCATGTCACGCTGACACCACAAAATACTTTCTATACGTCTCTCCCCATCCCCCCAACAGAATGCTACACCTGATCGGGGCTGAAGTGCAAAAGCCTCAGTACAGCTGATTTTTGTGATACAAATACTCTTTCCTTCGGGTGGGTTAAATGCTGCCCAAAGATGCTTCCAAAAGCACAAAAATATGAGCCTATTAAAGACAAAAACTTTTTCGGTTAAAACCTAAGCTTACTGCAAACTGAACTACGCCACTTCTTCCACCTTCTTTTCTCCTCTCAGCAGGGTAAACCTCTGTCCCAGCCAGAGGGCTTATTTATGGCGTTCCCTCCCATGAGAACAGAACGCTCTTCTCTTGGTTTTGCTGAGGTGAGTCTCTGCAGATGCCTCCCGTCCTTGCACTGGGGCTCTGGTCAGACCCCACTCTCCCCAGGAGGGATTCCTCCACTCTTAAATCCAAAACACTTCCTCCCTTCATTTGCTTTAACTACAGCTTCCTATTTACTGTGTCCTGCCTTATGTTGGCAGCTAGACTTTTATCTGAAGATTTGTTTTCCTGTAACTGTGGCATCTTAGTGCTTGTCTGTGCCTCTCTCACTGGACCTGCCATATCTGTAGGTTCCATGAATGAGGAGTCAAACACTCACAGATTGAAAATATTTAAGAAAAAATGTGTCTGTACTAAACATAAACAGATACCTTTTCTTCTTATTTTTGACCAGCAACTACTGACCAGCATCCACACTGTATTTAATAGTAGTTATCCAAGGTTACAAGATAAATGAAAATGTTGTGCACAACGACTATGCCATTTTATATGAGGGACTTGACCATCTGTGAATTTTGTTATCCTAGGGGGTTCCTGATAAATATGAGAGGACACCTGTAGTGAGTGGTTAGATGGGTGATTCTCAAAAAAAACCCATGAGAGAGGAAAGGCCTGTGATTAGCCAAATGTAACTCTATGGCAGCAGCACAGAGAAAGGGAAGTCATCTGAGGATAGAAGGTGCTGGAGCTGGTAGATCTAATGCCTGTGCCGTGCACACAACAGTCAGGTAAGAATACTATTCTTCTAGTAGCTGTTACTTTTCCCACCCTGCTCTGGCCCAGTACTGCCTAAACATCCCTCTCAAGGTGAACCAGACTTGGAAAAATGCTCCAACAACATCATTATGTTGACCTCCTTAGGAGAAAAGGGTTCTAAAAATAGCTGAAACTTATTTTGAGTCAGTATTTCATCACTACGGTTTGTGATTCCACTCTGAAATTCTTTGTTGCCAGAACCCCCAGATATACTGCCTGTTGCAGAGTTTTTATTTTTGATATCAGAAGGTTGGAGATGTTTCTATTTGAAACTTTGTCTATTTACATTCTTTAGCCCAAAATAGTCTGAAGTGTCAGTATTATGTCTTCATGTTTCTAGTAGGATTTAATGATGCTACATCAATAGCCACAAGTCTCTTTGAAGTATTTTTGCCCGCTCCAGATTTCGGGAAAATGTACTGTGATAATGACTAAGGTCATATTTATAAAATGATACCATGATACCTTTCCCCAGTAGGCGGAAGATAGTGCATGGACTTAAGTTGTTGATGAGACACTGGGTGACCTGCCCTCCTTAGAGAAATAGTTCTCACACTCTGTCCTCAAAACTCCCTCATGACAGTGTCATGGTTCAGTATACCCCCTTCTGCTTTTATCCACCCCCCACCAAATAAAATTGTGTCCCTCATCAAGGCCATTCCCCTGGGCTGCAGGAATCCAGGACACATTATATTACGAACACTTCTTTATTATTGTTATGAGAAAGCCTAGTAAATACAATCAAGGACTCTGTAGCAGGAATAAGTCATAAGAATCCATCTTGCCAGTGTGAAAGAAAAGGAGGGTGTTTCACCCCTCAGTCACTCCCCAGCTGTGCTGTCGATTATTGGTGTGTTCATGAATTTACAGTGAAGCCAAGAAAAATCTAGAAGGTGGATTATTTATTTGGCAATTAAAACTTTTTCCTATCACATTAATTTCATATGTATGGGTCGACATGTGTGTGTGTGTGTGTGTGTGTGTGTGTGTGTGTGTGTGTGTGTGTGTAGCTCAAAGGACAGCTAGTGGGAGTGGTTGGTTTTCTCCATTCCACCATATAGGTCCTGGAAATCAAACTCAGGTCATCACACTTAGTGGCAAGTACCTTAACCCACTAAGCCATCTTGCCTATCCATGTTTGAGCAGTTTTAAAAGAAGCAAAAACATCAAAACTTATACTTTTGAATTGATGGGTTCTTAAAAGTGGGGACATCAGAAAGCTGGGAACTTCATTCCCCAATCCTGTCACTGCTTATATATGTTTTTACCTTCTTTTTGGAATTGTCCTTGGACTAGGATACCATAGTGTACCACACAGAGACACTTGTTAGATCACAGATGCTACCCCTTTAGAGGTATGGGCAATACCTTATATTTTATCTGGAACCTTCCCTAAATTGCTAAACTCCTAGACTGTTCAGCCCCAAGGGTAAGGTGGGACAATAGGATTAGTTTCCTGAGTTAGGCTTTATATCTTGCCTAGCACTCTCACTAAACTGCTAAACTCAGAGATCCTTCCGCTCTCAGAGACTTCCCATCTAAAGTCTACACACTTTGTTTCGTGTGTTGCTGCTGTATTTCTTATCCCAGCCTCCCATTCAGCAAGTGGCCAGTGTTACTAAATGACTTTTCACCTGAAATCCATCTCAGCGTATCGCTCTATCAAACCTGGAAAGAATACTTATTGTTTAAAACAACCATGAGTACTATTAACAACTAAATTGCAAACCATACAGAAAACTAATCTTGGGCAGCTAAAATAGGTGGTCACTTTGTCCCAACACCACATAAATCAGTTTTAGCATTTTAACCCCCCCAAATTATTAAGCTAGTAATTGCACTTTTTTAATAAAACTTGACTTGTGCTTATCTTTTTTTTACTTCTAAAGCAACACCTTATTCATAAAACAGAATCCTTCCATTCTCTCATAATTGCCAAAGAATGTGCTTTGAGTTTTAAGGAAATTCCCCAAGTCAGTGCTAAAAGGGAAAGCACCCTGGATGAACACATCTGTTACAGGGTACACTCTTAACAGCCAGGACTATCCCTGTGCCTCCAGTCAACCTTCCTGCCTGGACTGAAGTTTCAGATTTTCCTTCCTACAGAGGTAGCTCTTCTCTTAGCTCATGACCTAGAGAACTTTGCTTTAAATTTCTCCCAGGACTGTTGTGGAACCTTCTAGCCTCCCTCTCAGTTATCAGGGCCGTAAAGCTTCCCGAGTAAAAACATGGAAGGGAATGAACATATGGCCAGATCTAGAAGGTAGAGTTGTCTCCTCCATTCATTTGTGATGGCAATAAAGCTGGGCCCTCTAGAATCCATCTCAACAGTAAGCAGTTGTTTTCCAAAATAAGGACAAATCTGACTCCAAAAGACCTTCAAATGCAAAGGCAGGACAGAAAGTTCCACTGTAGATATACTGCCCAAAGAACTTTCATACATGAACACACACAGAAAGTTGCAATATCAACTGCATCATTGTTTTAGTAACTGATAGGGAAAATAGTGACTCCTCCTGAGATGTCTGCATCCCAATTCATAGACCTGTGGATACCTTATCATATAGCAAAAGAGAAATACATTTGCAGATGGAATAAAAGTTACTAATTAGCTGACCTTAACATAGCAAGATTGTCTGAGTAGGCACAGTGTAATTACAAGGATTGCCAAAAGGAAACAAGAGAAGCCAAATGAGAGTTAGAGAAAAGATGTGACAATGGAAGTCGAGTCAGAGTGGCACTATGCTGCTGGCATTGACTATGAAGGCAGGAGGCCAAGAAATGAGAACAGCCTTAGCTGCTGGAAAAGATCAGAAAAGGAACTCTTTCCCAGATCCTAAAAAGAATGTAGATCCATTAATACCTTGATGTTAGCCCAGTGAGACTTGAGTCAGACTTTGGAACTACAGAGCTGTAAGAAAAGATAATAAGTATATGTCATTTAAGCTACTGAGGTTGTGGCTATTTGTTCTGACAGTAATAGAAAACAAATGCAATTTCTTAGTCCAACAGGGGAATAGATCATATACATGGTAGTTATTGAAGAACTACAATATGGCAATTAAAAACAAATGAACTAAGACACAGAGTAAAATAGAGTTACTAGGGGTCAGAGCATGAGGGTATCAGAAGGTTTCTGTTTTATAGATGTGAAGTTCTGTGTAGGAAATGTAAATATTCTAGAAATTGTGTTGATGGGTATGAAATAGCATATATAATGCTACAAAATAGCACACTTAATGCCAATGAATCATACACATAAAATATCATTTAGATTATATCATTATGTACCTTTTACCTCAATAAAAATTATATAAATTTATGAGTTTGTTCTGTCTTTTCTTTTTGTCTTTTTGAGACAGGGTCTTCCTGTAGTAGCCCTAGCTGGCCTAGAACTTGCTGTGTAGACCAGGCTGGCCTCGACCTCACAGAGATCCACCTGCCTCTGCCTCCAGAGGACTAGGATGAATGGCACACACCACCATGCTCAGCTCTGCTCTGTCTTTCTTGATTTGGATAAATTTGAAATTTATAAATTCTGGACTATTATTTTTAGCCTGTAAATATAAACATTGTATAGATTTAGAACCATAAATGTTTTCTATTATTTAGGAGCATACATGCAGTAAAAGTGTGGAAATAGATGGGGTTAACAGCAAATCACGACCATGGTTGTGTCTAATGCTTGCATCTATGGAAAGAGGGGCACAGGGAGGAGGATGCAGGCAACCTCAGCTTTGTCAGTGATGCATCGCGTTTTGATAATCCAAGTTAAACATTGCAAGATTGTTAAAAATTACAAATTTTAGGTGTTAGGATAATGTTGGCAATGTTATTATTCGTAGCTATACCATTTTTACAAAATTGAACAGGTGGCGGTTTTACTGAGAGCCTCTTACAGAAGTTGAAAAGGAGCGTGTCCTGGTTTGCTTTTCTGTTGCTGTGATAAACACTCGGACAAAGCAACTTGAGGGAGGAAAGGATTTGTTTCCCCTCACACTTCCAGGTCACAGTCCATCACTGAGGGAAGTCAAGGCCGGAACTAAAGCAGGAACGCTGCTCACTGGCTCGCTCACTGGCTCACTCACTGGCTCATACTCAGCTTGCTTATACAGCCCAGGCCCACCAGCCTATGGATGGTGCAGCCCCCGGTGGGCTGGGCCCTCCCACATCAATCAGTAATGAAGGCAATCTTTTACAGACATAGGCATAAGCCAGTCTGATGGAGAAAAGTCCTCAATTGAGGTTCCTTCTCACAGATGACGCTAGGTTGTGTCAAGCTGACAACGAACACTAACCAAGACAGAGGAATAACATAGAAGTTCCAGTTATAACGTGTGCATCTCTCACCTCTGAGTGCTAGAGGCTGCTTTTCTCTTTTCTTCCCCTTCCTTCCTGTCCTATTGCCCCTTAATTGTTTCTTTTCTTTATTTGCCTCATGGAATAGCATTGTGGGCTGCTCTGTTTCCACCTTCAGGCACTCTGGAGTAGAGTGTGAGACTATAAGGATTCCCATCCCAGTCTCCCATTCATAAAGGATTGAGTCCAGGTAGCTGGCTAAGCAAGCAAATGGTCTTCCTTCCTTAGGCAGAGCTTCTCAAAGTGCAATGCACATTAGAAGCTTGTGGAGATACTTGATACAATGCAGGCTCCAATTCAGGAGGCCTGGTAAGGGATCCTATGGCTGGTCCACTGTGCTCGTGCATCATCCATGCCTTGCATAGACACCTTGCAAACTGAGTGTTGAATGGGTATGGGGGCAGGGGAGAGAAAGACTAAGAGAAGCTTGAAATTTCAATAGTACGTTTTTCCTGTACCTCTTTTCCTGTCACACAGTCCGCTGTCCATTAGCCCCAACAAATACCCATGATGGCTCCACATCTCTGTTTTTATCACTTCCCTGAAACCTGCTTTACATACTCCCAAGTTAAACAGAAACAGTAAAATGGTATTGGGATGTACATCAAAGGGAGGCAGCTGCTATCAGCAGATTTACAACAATAAACCCAGGTTGTCAGAAGGCTAGATAATACATTCTGATGACACACCCTGCTTCTAAAAAGAAAAGAATGGGAAAGATCAATAGTATTGTATTAAATAGCATTTTAAATTAGCATTTCTGTAACAATTAACTACCGTTCATTATAGTAATTATTAAAATAATCTGTCTCGTTCCTGTTTTTTTTTTAACTTAAATTCTACAAGGAAACTTTTTAAAATTTATTTTATGTGTATGAGCGTATTACCTGCATGTGTGTTAAGTGCACCACTGTCGTCCAGTGCCTGCAGAGGACAGAAGAGAGCATTGGATTCCTTAGAACTGGAGTTACAGACAGTTGTTAGCCACCATGTGGGTGCTGGGATTCAAACCTGGGTTTTCTGCAAGACTAGCCAGTGCTCTTAACCACTAAGCTATCTCTCCATCCCCAAGAGAATGTTTTATTTTTAATGGCCTTAGTACTTAAAACAAAGTGGGGGCTGAAGAGATGGCTTACTGACTGCTCTTGCAGAGGGCTGGGGTTCAATTCCCAAAACCCACATGGTGGCCATCAACTCTCTGTAACTCCAGTTTCAGGGAATCCAATGCCTTCTTCTGACCTCCACAGGCATTGCATGACACGGGTGTACTTATACACATGCAGGTAATACACTCACATACATACAATTAAATTAAATTGAATTAAAATTTAAAAAACACACACAAAAAACAAAGTGGACCTAGAGAAGCCAGGAACTCCCAGGAAACATTAACTTGCTTTCTCATCCTCCTCATCTTTAGCCAGCGGAGGTGCCATGACCTGAAGCTCTTGCCCATTTTTGGCCAAGAGATGAAATGTGTAAGGTGTCAGGTTCCACCTCACCCCAGGAAGAACTCAAACTATGGCTTCCATAATAATCCTACAATGTAGATAATGTCATTCTCCTCAAAAAAGCTAAGGCACAAAGAGTTGTAAGAAATCTGCCCAGGGTCACATAGCCAGGGTTATACGATGCATTAAAAGCCCACATTCTTCCCCATGACAACAGAATAGATTGTATTTCAGTTTGGATTCTCCCAAAGTCAGAGTCTGAAGTTAGAACTTGAAAGTAAGCCATCATTTTGGAGGTGATCCCAGGTTACTGAACAGAAGGGAGAGGGGATAGAAAAGGAAGAAGAACCAATTCAAGTAGGCATTACCCAGAGACCTCTGAGACTCACAGAAAATCTCCAAGAACCATCCACTTGAAGAAGGGTTACCCGCAAAGTTTTAGCTCCACCCTTCTCCCAGACTGCCTGTGCCCAGTAAGCAGCTCGAGAAAGTCCTGTACAGATATGGAAATATGTGGGGTATCCAGTAGCTGATCTGAGACACTCACAGTTTGAAGTGAATGTGGTCTGAGCTTCAGCTGAAATCAGAGGTGACCATGATATGGGTCAGGGCCCCAGAAGTATCTGCTCAGATGACCTCTTACCATGGGATGCCTGGGTGAAAGGCTGTGAGTGGCAAGCACTGCATAGACGATTTAAACATGTAGGCATGAAAATCTAGAATTCTCTAGATGTTCATAGGGGTATCACAATTTGTCAGCTATTAAATGTATTTTTAACATTATAATCATCAAGAATAATGTGAAAATCAGTGTGGTGTGCATACTATAATCCCAGCATTTGGGAGGCTAGGGAAGGGAGATTAAGTTCAAGGTCAGCCCTGGGCTACCTAGAGGGAACCAATTTTCAAAAACACAAAGGGAAGGAAAGAAGAAGAGAAGAAAGAAAAGAAGGGAGGGAGAGAGGAAGGAATGGAGGAGGAAATATTCCTGAAGGGAATATTCTAAATAGCATCATACCTTTTAAAATTCACATCAGATACTATTTAAACACAACCCCTACTGAGTAATACTTAACATAGAGAACTAAATCCTTTTGGAACACATTCCAGCTTTGGTCTGTTGGATAAAGAAATTACCAAAAGACTTACAGTCACTAATGCTTATTCACACAGGGAAGTGCATCTCAGTTAAGAATTGGACTTTCTGAAAACCGCCCATGTCTTTCTGCATTGAGCTTGCTGAATCCCAAACCAGTGCCAGAACAGTTGCTGAAGATGCAGCTTTATCCCCTGACTCACCATTGTGATCAAAGCTGAAGAAATTCTGGGGCTTCCCCCTTCAGACCACTGACCATTTCCAAGTTTGGAGGCTCCATTTGGTCAAGTCAAGGAACAATGAGGAATCATAGATTTGGATTTATGGGTCAGCTCAGGTCAGATCAAAATGTGGTCCAGTCCTGCCTGGGTGCTGGTCAGAATTTGGCACCACTGGTTGAAGCATGGAGCTGAGGTCACTGTTAGTGGTTTGACCTGCCATGGACCCCATATATTGGTTCAATTCCAAAGCCACAGACAACAACCTCTTTCCAAGCAGCAGTGGCCTCCTATAGCCCTGCTCTTTGGCTCCTAGAGGGAATAAATGAGAGACTGCGGATGCATCTGTATACAGTCATCATCTCTGTAGGGGAAACCCACAAGATTTTTTTCCAGAGGTCAAAACTCATGTTTTGGGAATGCCAGAGGCAAATCAATGCCTAGAAAGAGTATTATAGTAAAATGGTATCTTCTCTGTCCTTTTTATTTCTGCAAGTTATGGCATTCATCAATATTCACTTTCTCTGTTTGATTTTTGATTATTGGTGAATTTTTGCCTTTTAGTAATCTGGTGGTTATAGTCACAGAGGGACAGAGGGGTATTTTGGAATCCCTGATTGTTGATAGAACCTTGCTTCCTAGGATATAGGAAAGGAGAGTGAAATTACACTTCAGTAGGGGAATCATATGTAGAATATATTGGTCTTACCATCTCTCAGTGCAGCAAACTGGATAGAGAGCTCCAACATGTTGGAATTTGCTTTTTGTGGAAAAGAGTCTTTGAGAAGGAAAAGGATATTGCCAGATTATCACATCAGTCAGAAAAAAGTTACCATTTTATCATTGTGGACAAAACATACTTTTGATTGGCTAAACAAAAAAAAAAAAAATGAAGGTATCTAAATATATTCAAGGATCCAAATGTGGCCAGCAAGATTCTTTGTCTTTACTTCTTGGAGATGCTTGTTTCTGAAAAACCTTCATTTTTGAATGGTCCTTTTCCTCATGGTATCAAGATGACCAATAGCAGTTCCAAGCTTGAAATGTCTTTAGTACTTGCCAGAGTGCCAGAGAAAGAGGGGAGGCCTTTCCAGACATCTCTGGGAAGTCTCAGAAAGAAAGCTCTTTTGAGGGTGATGTTAGCACCAGCTGGTTATTATGTAATAATCATTAATCTCAAACCCAAGACTTAACACAATAGTTTATTTCTTATACACACTACTAGACCAATGTATGCCATTGGTTGTTTGGGATCTGTGATGATGGGCATGCTGTCATTTTGTAATCACACCACCTAGAACAGAACATTTTCTTTACTGCTGCAGCAGAGGAAGGAAGATTCTAGAGTTTTGTTTTGTTTTGTTTTTCTTTTTAACTGCTTTAGCTCAGAAGTAACCAACAGTATACTCCCTCATGTTATATTGGCCAGAACTAGCCATGTGGCTCTTCCTAACTGAAAGATGACTAGGAAAATGGGAGGTGTTAGGCTGTTAGCCAAGCAGGGCTGGAAAGATAGCTCAGTGGTTAAGAGCACTGGCTGCTCTTGCAGAGTTCGATTCCTAGCACTCACATGGCAGCTAACAACCACTTGTAACTCCAGTTCCCTCTTCTGATCGCCTCAGGCATTACATGACATGGGTGCTCCTACTACCTACATGCACACAGTACATTCATACACATAAAAAATAATAAATAAAATATAATTTAAGAAAAGAATGTTGGCCAAGCATCTCCGTCCTTGCCCCATAGGTTGAGTGGCATATGTTCATTGCTAGGTCAACCCTGGCCAGAGAAAGATAAATGCTTTGATTGCTGGTCCTAGGCCCTATGCCATTCCTGGAGCTGGCAGGGGAGTTCAACTGCCAGCTTTCAGAGATACCAGTCACCCTAGCACCCATCTAGAGTTGACAGTCTACCTTGAGCAAGCTAAACAACCAGATGTTTAAAACTTCAGAAAGAGCTATTCAGCCATGTTTTCCCCAGAGTGAAATCTACATTCAAGGTAGAGTTTGCTGAATGGGTAACAGGGTGATTACTAAGGACACACAGCATATGACAGCTGAAAGGGAAAGGACATTGGGATGGCTGAAAGCCAACTCAGACCACATGCCTGGGAAGGCTGCCAAGGGAGGATGAATGATCATGAGCATTTTTCACTGACCAGGAGACAGTTCAATAGGCAAGGCTGCTCTAAGTATAGCGTGTGACCAGACAATTGAACAGCAATGGTCCTCCTGTGCAATCTCTGCCTCATGGTAGAGTATAACAATTTGCGAGGGTCAAAGTGATGGCTCCCCTAACAGTGTCAACCACCTAATACCAGAATCTGTGAATGTAAGTTACACACATGGCAAAGGAAATCAAGGCTGTAGATGACATGAAGGTTCCAGTGGCTGACTCTGAGATGAGATTAGCTATGCCCTCTAGGCCAGATCCATGTAATCTTGTGGGCCTTTGCAAGTAGAAATGAGACAGAAGAGAAGAATCTAAGCAATGGCAGCAGGAAATGGACTCCATTTTCACTTGCTGGCTTTGCAGATGGAGGATGGGGGCTGTGAGCGATGGAGTGTAAAGCTAGAAAGGGCAAAGGAAGATTTTTTTTTTTTTAAAGAGGTTACAAACAAAACTCTAATGGCATCTTGATCTTATTCCAATGATATTTCTTATCTATAAAACTGTAAAAATAAATTTGCATTGTTTTAAGCCACCAAATTTATTTTAATTCATCATAGCAACAAAAAGATATCAACATTGAGATTCATATTTCCTAGGAAAATAGAAGATAGAAGGTTGGAGTTAGGACTGAGCCCTCCAGGAAGAGTGATAAGATGTGGAAACTTCTAGGCTGACCTCTGAAAGTTGAAAGGGGCCACTGGATAGACAAGAGCACCAACTGCCATGGTTCCTATGATGGGCATGCAGGCCAAACACAAAGAAGGTTCTAGAAAACTAGGTGCTTCTTGGCCCACTCTGTCCTTTCTGGGGCCAAGGTACTCTATTATTTGACTGCCTTTATTACTTCAAATATAGACATTGAATTAGTGTTGCGGGTTCTCCTCAGGCCAGCTGTGAAGACCCTAACCTGGATCAGGTCCCCT
>NW_008342851.1:2677297-2707837 GCF_000622305.1 Nannospalax galili
GAGGTGTGGGCTCCTTTTGGCAGGCTATTTGCAGACCAAGAAGTGAAGTGAATTCTCACTGAATCCCAGGGCTCTGGCTCCACGCCATCTTTGGAGGCCTCCTGCTACAAATTAGAATATACTAAAACAAAATCTAAAAACAAACAACTGAGTATGTTCTCAGCAGGACAATTTGGGTGAGGCATTGCAAGAACTTGAACTGTACATGCCAAGAAGTCAGGGCCAAACCCACAGACCTAGTTAATGAGCTTGAGCTGAGAAGAACAGATATAGCCCAGACTTGAGAAAGGTAATCTTGCTAATGAGGTGACCCTGGGTGTGCCCTATAGCATAGTTACGTAGGAGATGATTAGGGAAGAGTATTCCTTTATGGTTAACTCAGGAACACACGCAAATGAAGCTAAAGCTATCAGTCTCTTTGATTACTTTATCTGCCAAGAAGAAACACCATCAGGAAAGGTTTGCTTCCTTGGAATCAAATGTATCTCCCCTCTCACCTCAAGGAGTTGTCCCGGTGTGCAGGTGGAATACAAATTAGGCCCCAAGAATGAAGCTTCCTCAATTGGCAATGGGCCTCAGAACTCACTGAAGTTATGAACAGCAAAGAAAGCGAGTGTTGTGATCATTTTGCAGACACTCGTAGACTTCCTGCTGGTAGCTAATGGTCCCAATCTTGTTCTTAGGCAAGCATGTGTTCACATTAAACTTGAACTTCAGAGGCTGCACATCTATTAGTTATCAACATCCAAGACATCTGGAACAGACAAGCCACTCTAATGTTTGGATCATAACATCACCTGTGCTGGTGACCCCTTGCAGAAGGAATCCACCACCTCATAGAGGCCAGAAGATTCTCAGTACCTTTTCTAGGAACAATTCTGCTTTAGGTGAGCTAAGGCAGGGAACTGTTAACACATTCTGCCATCTCTGCCAGGTACCCACTGTTCCTGGTTTGTGGGTATGAGAAAGCTTCATGACACTGGGGCTTTAGTTATCAGACTTGCCAAAGGTTCATTTGTCAAGTTAAAGAATGGAGTAAAGGAAACCTACCAAGTATAGAATATTTAATAATATTTGCCAGGTATGCATCTATTATTTAGTTTAGTCACCACAGTTAACACTATGATGTTTATACTGTTTTTTCCCCACTTCTAAACTTAGGGACCCTGGTAAGGTTAACTTGTCCAGTTCAACAATTAGCAAGCAGAAGACTCTAAACCTTTTCATGATTTCTTTGTACATTTCAGTTTGTTATAAAGTGTCCTTTACAAAAGATCCTACTCAACTTGCTGGTTTTCTGTATAATCTGAATAAATTTTCTTTCACTCTCTGGCATATAACTAATAACGGGGCATGAGAAAAGATTAGATTCAGTTTTAATAGTTGAATGTATACTTTAGCTCCTTTTCTTGAGGTGTCAGTGTAAAACCCAGGGTCTTGCACATGTGAGGTGCTATGTACCAATGACCTGTACCCCAGACCTTGAATATGTATTTTCACAGGACAATTTGAAGATGAATGGCAAATTCTAAGGTGGATGGATAATATGCCCTCTGAATTTAGTTTCAGAAGGCTGGTGTGCGGCCTTTATAAATTATGAGTAAATCATCAAACTTGGAAATCCTTAACATTATCATTTTTAAATTAAAAAAAAAACAATGCCTGTCTATGACTCAGGATAGTTATAAGGATCAAATGGAGTAACAATTGCCAAATTGCAAGTTACATGTAGTCAAGAGCTCTTACACCAAACAAAACTGCATCATTTTTGAAATCATGAAGACTGGGATTCTACACTTTTCATACGACTAGGTTCATCTCTAGCAACTCCCTTAACCTTGAAAATGAGTTCTAGAGTTTTAATGTCTGCTGCCACTTGTTGAAAGCCTCACCACATACATTATTCCTAATCTGACTCTTTTAGGCACATTTTTAATTTCATTTTATTTTTCTTGAACTTTTGAGATTTTCATACAATGTGTTTTTATTTCATACAATATATTTTTATTGTCCACAAACAGAGGCTGAGATGCTAAGTAGCTTGCTTAAGTGGCAGAAGGAGCCAAGAAACCAGGATGGTTAATTGAAACTGTTCTGACTCTTGAATTTGGAACAGAAGCTAAAATGTTATGGATTGCGTTGATCCATTTATAGCCTTGCTAATTTATATAGCCCATGAGTCTAGTCCCCAAAATTTGAACCTTAATTACTCCTTTATTAATTGCTGAGTCTTCATTTCTGATGTGTTCTTTTAAAAAACATGGAAAAGAGATAAGTATTACATAGAGAATGGCATGGATCAGATCCTGCCAAAAATCAACATATCCATGAGGTGGTCTGAGCTTGTATTTCTACTGACCCTAGCCCTGTTGGGCCCTGACAAGGGGCTACCTATGCTCTACTGAGGTCAGGTTGGGGTACAGAGCAAAGGGCAGATTTCATGGCAGAAAAGGACTCTGTTAACAACCATCAGCTACTATCCTCCCACCAGACTGCCTTCATGGCTTTTTAATCTTTTAAACAAATGTCCAAAGAAGAAAAAGATGCCAGGTAGACAAAGGATAGAAACACAGTACTGGTAAAGAACAGAATGTCTTCAAGAAGAAGGAAGCCTCATTGAGTCACCCTGCTCAATGCCAGACCCCGAGGTTTTAGGTGGGAGAGAACACAGCAGGGTGGAAAGAAGGGGGCTGACTGCTGAAACCTGTCTGGTGGGTGCATATCCCAACTCAGCAATGGTCATGCTTATAGATGAATTTCTTAACCTCTCTGATTTCGGTGCTGTCATCTCTAACCAGGGGACAACCTCAAACAGTTACTGGGATCATTAACCGACCCACATGAACCGACTCAGCACAGTGGGTGACAAACAGAAAGCATGCAGCAAATATTGCTGTTAGGTGGTAGATGGAGTGGTTGGGTGGAGAAGGAGATGGATACATTCCATTCTCATCTTGGACTGAAGCATTCCTGAAGTGTCCCAGGCCAAGCACTGGGCTCAAAGCCTCATACCCCAGGTAGAATGGTCCCAGTATCACTCATAAATACCTTGACTGCTTACCACAGTGTGACTAGCCTGAGCATGACTCAGATTCAAGGTTTCCCTAGGAATGGTACTTCCCACCCTGTGTGTGATCTCTGTTAACATACCATTGTGCTAAACTGCACTTTGGGAGCCAACCAGTCACATCTATCTTGGGTACCTTTAAAACATGTAGAACTGAATTCCATTCAGTCTACAGAACCAGTGCCTCAGATAAGGGCCAGGTGAGAATCTATATCCTTGAACCTCTCAAGGTCAAGAGCTAGATGGGTTTAATTAATGTGAGACTGGAAAAGATGGGAAAGAATGGCCCTCCAGGGAAGCAGGTGACGGAGCATTCCTCAGGGAGCTTCCTCTGACAGTCAGGGCCCATACCCACCACCGAAGTCTTAAAACCGAGGATAATCTATGTTCAAAAACTTATTTTTCCATAGAGGAGGATCCTGGTTGACATTTTCTGACAAAGAGTAATTATTCTTAATACCTCTGTGCTATTCTGATAGGTGTTCTCAAATCCAAGCTTTTCCCTTTTGCTTTAATGGAACCACAAAGAAGAAGAAAGCACACAAATTAGGAATACTAATTGAATAGATAATCAGTTAGCAAGACAGTAATCTTTACTAAATTGTTTTATGAGAACACAGATTTTGACAAAAAGGGTGGCTTGCGAAATGATCCTAATGCAAAATATAATATGGTCCCTGTGTGGGTCATTCCAAACATACTGATACTCTCATTCTTTACCTTTAAAACTGAGAACTGAGGTTGGCTAAGCAAAGATGAAGCCCTTGGTGACAAGAGATATGTGGGGTTTGTGTATGTTGTTTGTTTGTTTGGGTGTATGATGGAGAGTGTTTACTTAAAAGTCGTGGACTTTGCACTAGAGGAGTCTTGCCCTTTGAGAATGAGGGGCCATGGAAGAGAAAGAAAGAAAAAAAAAAATCCAGATGCCTATACCTGGGACTTCCAGTACAAGGCACTGGTAGGAGGGGCTCTCCCTTTCCTTCTTAACTACAGAGAAGCTGAGGTGCCTCTAGGCCCTTTGATGAACAAAACCTCAATCAATCCTAAATCCATTTCTAGATACTTATTTAATTTTGAAAAATTACCTTAACCTTTTTGAGATTCATTTTTGTCATCTACAAAATACATGTTTACTACACAGTTAGTTGAGAATAATCAAATATATGAAAATCCCCATAAAGTCTACTGTGCTAGCTATATTTAGTCTCAACATGATCATAAGATGCCACCCTCTAATGTGCCTTTCATATACTAATGATTTTAGACTGGGGGCACTTGTTGAACAGTAAACTCAAGGAGGAAATTCTCTGAGCTTCCCCTATCTGCTCAGAGACAGATCTTCTGAAAGTAGCTCATTGCCCACGAAACACTAATCATGCCCATGGGAATCTCATCAGCAAAAGAAAAGAAACTCAGGCCTCAACAGGCAAAGCTAGAGGCTGACACAATGCCCAGGTAGACTACGAGAAACATCATTTTTTCTGAGGGTCCTTTTTTTTTTCCCCCTCACATCATTTATTCACAACCAACCTGCCTATATGCCTCCTCCTCTCTCCCATATGAAGAAGGTATACATGTTTCTAGATCCAAGTGGCTTTTGGGCATTATTCACCTTTATTTCCTATGACAACCCTGTGCACATAATAAATTTGCATGCCTTTCTATCCTGCTAATCTACTTGCTGTCTGTTTATTCCATAGACTCAATTTTAGAACCCTTAGATAATTGTGGGAAAATCTTCTTTTCCATATAGTTTCTATTACAGAGAAATCTATTTTCAAGAAGCCTGAAAGCACAGCTTCTATTCCACAACAGTTGATAAGGATTTAAAGTATAGCTTTTGTTATTTCTCATAATGTCTAACACAACAATGTCACACCCATAAGGAAGCCTCTAAGTTTGGCGCCAGGCAACACTGATGATTTTCTCATGTATTATATCCTTCAACCTCCCAAAGAAATATTTCTGCTATTATTAGTTTCCGTCAGGATCTTGATGTTTGAGAACACTTTCCTACAGAGCAAACATGTCAAATGCCTTGACAGCATGAAAAACCATCCTTCCTCATTTACTCTTGGTTTCTTCAGTCAACAGGAGCTGCACCTTTGAAAACAAAGTTGTGTGAGCTAGAAAGGTCAAGGCAGGAGAAGGAAAGAAAGGGGAATGAGAAAAAGAAAAGGGAGAGAGGGGGAGAAGGAGGGGGAGATTTCAGCTGAGAAAATTTCAAGGACTGCTCCTAACAGAGAACTTGCCCTGGGATTCTGGCACATAGGGCCAGTCCTGAGGTACTTAGAACATACAGATTTCAGAGTGTGCAACCTCTCTCACTTGAATAAACAGGGAAGCATCCTAGAAAGAAGGGTTTGTACCTGGCTGTGGAGAATCCGTTCCCCACCAGTCAGATGCCTCTCCCAGTATGGAGCTGGAAGGGTTAGGGACCTGTGTTAACCGGGACTGGTTTTCCTGTCCACAATGGCCACTGTAGGAGCACAGCTTGATCCTTTGCCTTGGCTGATGGATCTCAGCTGGCTCCTTCTTTGAATTTAGAAGTTCTTTGAAGAAATGCTTACAGGGAACTTTTTCCTCAGCAGGCAGTAACTGGCTGCTTGAAGAGTACTCTTGGCAACTATGGTGGCCAATGAGTCAACAGAGCTGTTTAGAGTTGGTTCTTCTACCCCAAGAACAGCAGTGGTTGCTGATTTGCATCACCACACCTCTATTTTTGGCAGGTTTTTCTTGGTATCAGGGTTTCCTGTCATGTGCCTTAAACTCTTGATCTCTTTTGACTTTGACTTCTCTCAGATGGCATCTTGGGCCTGTCAAGTTACCTTAGCAACACTAACAACTCATGGTGTTAGAAAGGGAAGGACCCACAGCCAAGCTTTACTTGATCCCTTTCTTACTCAAGTTGCTCAGAGTGTCACCTGTAGATGTTTGGACTAAATACTGTCATTGAGACCTTCTGCCTGAGCATCATAGAGGATCCATCCATGCTGGTTTCATTTTCCTTCCTGATATGGAGTCACAAGTAAGAGAAACCAGAGTTTCATGCTGCTTTGTTCTCCTGCCTCCTAATGATAGAGGTAAGATGGTGTGCTCTTGTTATTTAAAGTGTAGAAAGAACTAAAGCAGCATGTGTTAGAAATACAGGATCCTCAGCCCTATCCAACCTACTGACTCCAATTTTGCATTTCAACAAGACCCAAGGTGATATGTTTGAGAGGTAAAGCTTTGGAATCACCAAGCTAAGCCACTGCCTAAAGCCTTGGGTGAGCCTAATCACACAGTTCCCAAAAGAGCAATCCAGGATCCATGAGCTGGAGTTACCCAAATGCTAACACTGTACTCCCACTGTTCCTCAGGGCAGAGAAAAAGGTAATTCCTAAGGTAACACCCCTTCATTCAAATAATTTGTCACTAGACAAATAATTTAATGCAAAGCTACTTGGTAGACACTCCTTTGTATATCTGACTAGATTTAACGGCTGCCCAACCAGAGCTCTTTCAGGTGCCCCAGACATCTCATGGGCTCTGTGCAAGAACCCAGGGCATAAAGTTTGGGTTCACTGAGTCATCATAGATGCCTGGAGATCATGTCCTGTTTAAATGACACACCTACAGAAGCTACACAGGTGTTTGAAATGGTATCAACTCTGTTCAGAAGTTCTGAAAATGGCCCCTAAAGGATAAGGAGATGTGTGGCTTAGGAGCAAAGAAAAAAGGAAGAAAATGTTACTAAGGAAGATTGCCTTTCCTTTCTAAAAAGTGAAGATTTCATTCCCTTTTCCATTTCAATTGCCTTTAATTTGTAGGACAGTACTCTCATTTTCTCAGTAGCTTTCCTAATCTTCATTCTGCTCATGAGATGCTTCCTCACCTGTACACAGAAGCTCAGCCAGCATTGCCTGGGGGAGGGCACTGATGATGTCATCATGTTCTTTTAAGGTAACACTGACTGGGAAGAAGGCTGACTATTGCTCGGATGTGCTACGATTCACCACATTGGCTACATGCCTATCTCATGGGAGGACTGAGAATAGAAACTGTGTACTGTGGAGCAGTCTCAGACAGTGAAAGAGAGTGAAATAACACGAAGCACAATGATGGCATTGTAAGAAGGCAGGTTCATGTGTTGTTCTTCCTGGTGACCTGCCTGCTGCCAGTAGTAGTGACTTGACATTGGGTGGATGCTGATGCTGAATGAAGGTGAGACTGGGGATTCTGATGCACACCTCTAACTTCAGTCACACTCACACTCCAGCAGCAGCATTGGGGTGGGGGGCTGGGATAGAAAGACACCCTGTGACTCATCCCTTTGACATCTATGAAAAAATAAAGGTGAGACATGTTCTATTACAAGTGACTGGACTGATAAAAATTGGCTGATTATTTCCTCCTCTACCACCATTACCATGGCCCGTTACTGCTACCATGGACCACATTTCTTGAGGGTTCACTATGCAGATGGAGTTCTCATCCTTGAAGAGCTTATATTCTGCAGATCTGGAATAATGTATCCCTTTATTATTACATTAGATTAGGCAAACTACCAACAGGAAACATATTTTATCTTTAAAGAATGGCATAAAATCTACTTTCTGACAACACAATTTTGTTCATGAAATTACAAACCCATCTATAATCAAGGGAAAAAATCTCAGAGTCTAAATGGCTTTGTGTCATGTGTCTTCTTCTCTACCAATCCAAACGCAGTGAAGGAATGGAAGCCTATGCAGGGTGTGCTGCAGCAGCCAGCTTCTGACAAACCAGCCACAGAGATGGGGAGGATAAGGGAAGTGGGAGCACAAACAGCTCTGTTAGTATTTTTCTGCAAACAATGTCCAAGAAAAGCAAATTTAAAAAGGAAAGATTTAGGGCTGGAAAGATGCTAAGCGGTTAAGACCACTGGCTGTCCTTGCAGAAGAGCCAGATTCAGTTCCCAGCACCCACATGGTTGCTAACAACTATTCATAACTCCAGTTCTAGGGAGTCCAATGACCTCTTCTGGCCTCCATGGGCATTGCATGCACATGAGGTACATACATGCAGGCAAAACACTCATATAAATAAAATAAGATAAAAATAAAATAATTTCTTTTTAAAAAGAGGAAAGATTTATTTTAGCTCATGGTTTCAGAGGAGATTGTAGCACATAGTCCCTTGGCCCCAGTGCTTTGAGCCTGAGATAAAGCCAAATATGCCATAAATTCCTGGTAGAGAAAAGCTGCCCACTATTCTAACTACACTCTCTGGACCCTGTGGCGAATGCCAGCCTAGCCTTGCTCAGGCTTTTATTTTCCTTTGTGTTTACTCATCAACATTTTGCTCAACCCCATCTTCCCACTTCTTTTATTTTTCCCTTCCTTTCCTTAGCTTTCCTTTCCTTCCTTCTTTTCTGCCTTCCTTCCTCCTTTTTTCTCTTCATAGTAGGCTTTATTTTTTAGGTAAGTTTTAGGTTTATAAACAAATTCACAGCAGAAAATGGAAAAATCCCCATAGGCTTTTGTCCCCTGATTTTTCTTATTATTCACATTTTGCATTAGTGTACGATATGCTTATCATAATTGATAAACCAATGTGGAAAAACCATTAACTAAAGTTCATAGTTTATATCGGGGGCGCAGTCTCTGTGTTGTACAGGTCTACAGGTCTTGACAAACGTATAATTTCATGTCTCCATCGCTACAGGATACTGAATAATTTTGCTGTCTTAAAAATCTTGTATTGGACTTATTCATATCTCTCTTCCCCCGAATCCCTAGCAGCCATGGAATTTTTACTGTCCTTATAGTTCTGCCTTTTCCAGAATGATATAGATGGAAGTATATCATAGATAGTATTTTCAGACTGGCTCCTTACACTTAGCAATATGCAGTTATATCTGTTCTTTTTCTATGGCTTGATAACTCACTTCTTGTCAAATAGCATTCTGTTTTGTGGATACAGCGCCATTTGTTTACCTGAATTTATCCTCCAAAGTTCATGGGCTGGGGACTTGATCAGTAGCACAGCAGAACTGCAAGGTAGGAACTCTAATAGGTGATTAAGTCATAAAGGATCCACCCTCTTGAGTGGATTAATGCTGTTATTGTGGAAAGGGTTCCTTATAAAAGGATGTTTGGTCTGCTTCCTTCCTGACCCTGCCTTGACCACCCACCTTTCACCATGATGTAACAAGAAAACTCTCAAACGGGGCTGGAGAGATAGCTCAGCCGTTAAGAGCATTGGTTGCTCTTGTAGAGGACCCAGGTTCAATTCCCAGCACTCACATGGCCACTAACCACTGTCCTAACTCCAACTCCAGGGGATCCAATGCCCTTCTCTGACCTCTGCAGGCGTGGGTGCACTTACATACATGCAAGCAATACACTCATACACATAAAAAAATAATAGTAAAAGAAGAAAACCCTCAATCATTTTATTTCCTAACTTCCAGAGAAAGAAAGTTCTTCATAAAATTCCCAGTCTGTGGTACTCTGGTATGGCATACAAAACAGACTATGAGTATGCAAAATTTGACTATGCACTAACATATTGAAAGACACTCTCTTTATCTGTTCTTGGATTTGTCCTGAGAACTAGCTTCTATTTCTACCTGGTAGCTTTAAGGGCAATCATAACTTTATTCCTCTTTATGTTACATATGTAACTGCTATTCCAAAATGAAAATAACAGAGCTCAGAAGATGTTTAGTCAACACTGAAGACTTATCTGCATTAATCGACTCAACTGTTGACTATACATCTAAAGCCAGGAGATCGTATTTTTAAGGTACCATGTTTGGATTTTCAAAACACATTGATCATTCAGACTGAGAGTCGTTTTCCTCCTGTTTCAAGAAATAGTGAGACTTCCACAACAGGAATTTGAAGTTAAATAGCTTCGGGTCTTGGCAGACGCTTTGTCACTATTCTTGAAATGAAAATAGGAAATGTAATAGTGGCCTAAGGGGCCATTGCTCAGCTATAAGCCAATGGTCCCAGTCACATGTGGTTAGTACCAGAAAACGTTAAACAGGTTCAGAGAGGCCATGTTTAGCCGCTGTTACTTACCAATTCCTAACAACATTTATAAAATGGTCCTCTCAAGGAATATTATTTTACTTTATGCTCCCCCTCTCCACATCAACATCTCTTTTTTTATGAGAGTGAGATTCTAGCAGACGTTCTATGTAAGTGCACACCCTAGCTGCATTGGCTTGGACTAAGAGAGCACATGAATCAAGTTGAATCAATTAGACACAGAGGAAAGATTCGGTCATGTTGAGTTTAACTACATTTGGAACAATTAAATTTTCATGCTATTCCAGACCACAGTTTGTACCCTGGATGTGAAAGAAAGTCTGTCTTTACAATGTGAGAACTAAAATAGATGCATATGGGGGAAAATAGAGTCTTATCTTTTCTGAATCTAGATTCCAAGCATAAGCTAACCTAGTCTCAAATTCACAGCAGTTTTTCTCCCTGCATCTCCCAAGAGCTAGGATTAAAGCTACCATACTCAACTAATACTTACTTTCTTCTTTTGGAAGCTACTTCTGTCTTCACTCTGGTATCTATAGCCACCCCAAAAGTCCTTGAAGATGAACAGCTGACTAGAGCCTAAGTTTAACACACTCTCATCCCCTGGCTGCAGGTGTTGGTTCAGAGATAGATAGGGGCACTGAAACTGGGCAAGACAGCTGTAAGGGTATTGCATAGGTCTGTCCTCTGACTGGCAAGCTGTGGACAGATAACTTTTCCCAAGCTTGGTTGCACCCGCTGGCCTAGGATCATCACAAACTTGTTGACTGTTGACCCTCCCTAAGAAAGGAGGGACAGGGAGAGTCAGCCACACCTCCCAACCAACCAGTCATCCCTAGTTACATGAGGGGGAGGGACTAAGGGCATATAAACAGAGGAAATCAAGTCAAGATCCATGCGTGGATGGAGACTTTCCAGTGTAGCCTTAGGTAGGGGGAAGCACCCACACTCCTGTAAGTAAACCCTCACTCAATGCTCTGTAAATCCAATAAATTCACTGGCTTCCCAGACTGCAGTTTGGTGAAATTGGATCTTGCTTTGTTGTAGGGATCAAGGGAGGAGGGGGCCAGATGCTTTTTCACCCCCTTTAGCAACAAAAGGAATTCAAAGATCTCCTGGGGAAATTTCTAGAAGAAGCATAATCCCAGATAAGGATGATGAATTAGACTCAGTTTATGTGCTATGATACCTAGCTATGATTTTCTCTGCTTATAGGCCAACAACATTCCAGAAAAAATTTTATGGTTCCCAAGATGAAAGAACCAGGTCACAATTGCTGCCATTGCTGTTGCCAAAGGCAGAGAGTTTAGCAGAGAAAGCACTGCACCTACATTCTGGGCCCAGTTCTCCTGTGCAGGCTTTGCTGACAGAGAGCGCTGAAGAGGGCTGGGGACCTCCTTGGGAATGACTGTGACAATTTAGAATCAGGGGCAGGAAGGTTTGGTGGATAAATTCTTCTTCGCTCCTGTACCTTCACGGACAGTCACAAGACACAGTTGCTTATGCATCATTTTTTAAGCCTCCCTATTGTGTCTCTTCTCTCCTCTTTCTACTTCTACCTCATTCTTCTATTTCTCTGTGTTCATGCTTGTGGTTTATGTGTGTTTGTGTGTTTAAATGTGTTTTTATATTTATATGTGTGTGTATACACGCATGTGTACACGTGCACAGAGGCCAGAGAATAACCTCAGGAGTCATTTCTCAGGAGCTATTCACCTTATTCTTTGAGACAAGGTCTCTCACTGGGACTTGGGGATCACTGATTTGGCTGTGTTGGCTGGTCAGCAAGCTCCGGGGATCTGCTTGTGTTCTCCTCCCCAGTGCTGGAATCACAAATGTGGGCTACCATTTGGTTTTGCATGGGTGCTGGGGATTGAACTCAGGACTTCAAGCTTATGGGGACAAGCATTTTACCAACTGAACTGTCTCCCTAGCGCCTCATTCTCCTATTTCCTCTTGCATTCCAAATCACATTCCAGTCCTGAGTTGTGTTATCATGTCAAGCTTTGCCTTAGACTCTGAGAACATAGGCTAAAACAGATAGGAGTATATAATCTCATGGATCATTGGTAGATCTCTTGTGGCCAGGGAACTAATACAAAGATTAAGTAGGTTTTATGAAAATTAAGCAGATATGAGAAGACATGTAAAGACATCAAATAATGTGAGAGCCCTCCCTACCTCTGGGCTTCAATTTCCTGGAGTGAGGGGTAAATTCATTATACCTAACATTCTCTGATTGGCAGATGAATACATTTTAACTGATCTCCAATACTGTCACTTGTGCTAGCAAATTCTGGGAAACTTCCCCACCTCCCACCGTAGCCTTATAATAAATTGCCTCTCTGCTCTTGTTACGATGCAGTCTTCTGGTACCAGCCATCAGTCAAATCCTGACTGATCTGCCTTTTCAGCCCTGATGAAGTATCTTTAGAGACTATTAGAATTCTTGTGTTTTTTCATTACTAAAACAATCAAAATCAGAAAGTATAGAATATATCTACAGCTATGCTTAAAATGCAGCTTGTTTCCATTTTAATATAAAAAATATACACTCATACAATGCTCTTTAATAATTCTGGATGTTCTCCCAAATAAAACCAAACAATGCCTGCCAATAAGAATAGTTTAAGAATTAATCTCTGCCAAGCCAGCCTTCCCCTAGATGATGGATTTGTTAGTTAATCATTCCAAAGCCCGGATTAGAGCACAGTCAACAGTTTAATAAACCATTCATTTCCTACAGTGCTGAGCATTTTCATGGGCTTTTTACTCTTGTACCATAAACAGGACTATAAATTGTATTAGTAATTGTTTTTGAAAAGGATGTTAAGACTTCCTCTCTGAGATGGAGATTTGAGCCTGAATGTTAGCTGCTCCCTTTTCCTCACGTTCCTATGGAAATGACCAAAACATGTTTTAGAATATGATGGAAAATTATTTTGAAAATTGGTGAAGACTTCTTCTCATAGGCAAGTACCTAGAGGAACTTGGCAAAAATAATACACATATTGGTGGACACAACATGGGGTGTGCACATTTAGGGGAAAATTTCTATATTAACCTACCTCAAAGTCTCTTCCTTTTGTTTTAGCTACAAGGTTTTGGGGAAAGCTGAGCATACCCATTTCAATGTTTTGAACATATGCTCCGTAAGTGATAGATGAGCATGCCCGGAATTGTGCCTGTTATCTTTTATTTGAACTATCATTTTAAACTGAGCATGCTCAGCAATGTGACCTTCCTAGAGTGTTGTTCTATGTGAATACATGCAGGTTCCCTGAATAAAATCCCCACACACCTTTTGTTCTGGAGAGCCACTGGACTGCAAATAACTCAGGGTTCTCTCCTTATCTTTTGCAGTGATAAAGCTTTCCTTCCCTTGTGCTTTGCTTTGGGTTTGTATTCGCTAAGCTGTGAATCCATTGTGGTTATCTGCAGTGAGACCAGGCGGATTGAGGGACTGAATATCCTAAGGTTAGTTAGTGTGAGAAGCGCACTTCAACTTGAGGAGGACTTTGAGCAGGATCATGAAGTCTTCTAGTACAGCAGGGCCTGGGGGGTAACGGAGTGAGTCTTTGATGCCAACTAGGCCAAGTCTAGAAGCTGGCTCCTATTTGCGGTGATTCTATCCTTTGGAGGAGGAGATAGTGGCCTACATAACCTTGTCCACCACCACAGTGGACACAGGAAAAGTAAAAATAATGAATCAGGATAAAGAAGAAAAGAACAACAAAGCCCGTAGAGATGCTGAGAGCCTGACCTTCTCCAACTGCATTCACTTCCCTTGGCCTAAACTGGAGAACAATTTCCAATCATTTGCCAAGGGCTGCTGAGCAATTTTCTTCCATCAGGAAACAGTTCGAGCTTTGCTGATTGTATGGAAAAGGCATAACCACACTAGATCTGCAGCTGTTAAGAACAGAGAGGGCCTTTTGCCATCCAAAGGTTAAGGCAATAGGTTCTAGGGTACTGATTGAAGTTTATTGATTTTCAATTGATGAATTTCTGACAATGATATTGGTGGTAAAATTACACTCCTCAGCTCAGAGAATATTGTGTCTCATCCCAGACTGATTGTCGAAGTTGACAAGTAAATGGATTTCTGGTAAACATTTATTCCATTTCAATCTGGACACTAAATTGGTACGTAGCAATAATATGAGGGTAATTATAGGAGTCTGAAGGACCTTAAGTCTTCCAAAGCCTAGACATGTTAGAAAGCAGGTTGCTTCCTTTTACTTGTGAATTTACATTAGTTCACTCAAGAGGAAAGTGTATAGCAAAGAACTGGATTCGATCCAATTAAAAGAATGCACATGTGGGTTTTCTGTGAGGCAGGGTACAGTGCAGAAGGTCACAGGAACGGGTCCTCTTTCCTTCACCCTCCCTTCTCCTCCCATTTAACTACCTCTTCATTAATTCTGTAAAATCCACCAGAGAGTTCTCTGCTCCCAGGGGTCTAGGCTTTCTCACATCAGTTGAAAACAGAGCTTCCCAACATTTGATTAAGTTTTATATCCCTTTGCTGCTGGGGTGGAGGTGAGGAACGAGGAATTATTCCTCTGAACTGGTTTCTCAGCATCCCACGTTGTCTTCCTCCATATTCATGAGCCAACCTCCTCCCATTTCTCCTCAAGATGTTCTATAGCAGAACACTCATTAAAATGTGCCTTTAAAAAAGCATGAGCCTTCAACTTCTGGGGCCCAGTGTCCTTACCTGTAGAATGGGGTTAATAATTCATCCACCATAGGGTTATAAAAAGAATTGATAAGATAATAAAAATGAAAATGTTTTAAAGTTAGAGCATCCTTGGGGTGGAGAGGCAAAGTGTTCTAGTGGGAGTTCTCAGACTGGGAACCCAGCAACACCATGCACAGCATGATTCTGGTCAGGTATTTCAAACCTTTGTCTTAATAGGTTTCCCTTTTCATAAATGTGGATATAAGACCATGGAGTTTTTAATGGATTCATTAGTACCGAAGAAATTACTATCAGTTCAGCATACTCTTGTCATACAGAAGAAATGTTCTGTGTCTTTCATAAAGTAACTGTCTATATATGCAATGATCCATATGGAAGGGATGTGGTCTGTGGGAAGAAACCAGGCCAGTATAGCCTCTGGTTTGTTTTCCGTAAGGACCTTGCAGTAAGGGTGCTTAGGCAAAGTTCAGGAATTAAGAACAAATTGGAGGTTAGAATGGACTGGAAATACAGCACCAGCTCTAGCAGTAGAGAGGTGTACCCCATTTCCTGCTCCTACCTTAGGGCCTTGCTTTGCCATTCTGAGCTTCTGTGGACCCCAGTTCCTTATCTCTTGATAACTGTTGTGTTTGTGATCATCCCCCCGCAAAGGCTTAATTAGAGAGACTTAAATTGAGAGACTGTTATCCTAGAAGAATTAGTAAAAGTTCTTTCCTTTCCAAAAAGGTATCTTAATTGCTGAGCTTTAGGCACATTGACTATCCAAAGAGGGATGTTGTGTGGGCTGGATGATGAAATGATACAAAGAACCACCAGGGTTTTGGTCAGATTAAGACTGTCAGAGGTCTTAAAGACTAATAAGATTTTGATACCCACAGTACCCTATCAAGCATTATACAAGACTATAGAACTAATGGTGGCACATACCTATAGCCCCAGCACTTGGGAGGCAGAGGAAGGAAGATCAAAAGTTCAAGGCCAGCCTGGGTTAGGTAGGAGACATTGTCTGAAAAAAATGTAATAAAACCCTTAAACAAAATAGTTAAGCTGAACTAGAGTGAATTCATTTGAGATTTCCTGTCTTCAGAGGTCTGTGGTGAACTCCCCAAAGTTTGATTCCATACAGTCTGTCTCTAATTCTGTGTTTTCATGTCTTTAGTATATCCTCAGGCTGTCTGGAGGGCATCCAAATAATGCTACCTCACACCCTTCTACCATGGCCACCACTCATGCCACTTTCCCAGCTCTGGGAAAAAGTCCCTTAGCTTTCCCTCAGGAGCCTCTACCTCCAAGGCATAACCTACTACCATATTGGTTTTACTTCAGCTCCTTGAAACCTGTGCTAGGACAGAGTACCTTTCTCTCTAATGTCTAGTCTAAAGTATGTTCTGCATTGGAGGAACACAACAGAGCGGGTTCTATTGGGGACTAAACTGAGGCCTTAGCACGGTATAAAGGCATTAACCTTGCCAGCCCAAATTCTCCTTCAGTGAAGGCGAGGAGCCGAGGCATTAGAGGACCAAACACCTGAATTTGCATCCTGGCTACTTTACCTTTCAGAGTCTCAGTTTTTCCTAAGAAAATGGGTTTGATGGGAATATTTATAGAGTAATTGCAGGGATAGAAGGTGGCACAACACAGGCTCAGAGCAAGCATGTTATAAGTGGGGAGTTTTGTTTTATAACAAGGCCAGTTCCTGTGGCCCTCAGAGATGCTCCCGGCTTACATTTACCTATGCCTCTGATTTCCCTTCTAGCAAATCCCAGGTTGACTGGGCATGTATCTTCCTACCACAGAGGTTGTCTCTCATGTTGTTATCTATCTCTTTATAATTTGCTACCAATTATATTAGTCAGGGTTCCCCCAGAGAAGCAGACCAATAGGCCAAATGAGAGGGGATTCATTAAGGAAGCTGGTTTATAGGATCATGGAGGCTCAGAAGTCCCATGACAGGCATCTATGAATTAGAGAAACACAATCCAGTAGAGCAGCTCAACACAAGCATGGGAATTTCCAAACCAAGAAATCATAGTACAGCCCCCAGTCTGAGAACAAAGGCCCAAGAGAGACTGGGGAAGACCTTACTTCCACCCTTTCGATTTTCATCCTGGGCCCCCAGAGGATTGGGTGGTGTTTGCCTATCCAAGGAAGGGTCTTCCTCCCGAATTAACTATTACACCAAGTCAGGCTCAAGAAGCAGGCAAGGCTGGTCTCTAGAGTAGGAGGAAATACAGTATTAGTCTGCCATGGGTTTGTGGAGACCACCTTGGCTTTCCCAGGTCAGGTCATCGAGGAAGGGAGATAAAGATGCCTTCAAGGTTTTCAAGCAAGATTTTCTAACAGAATACACTATTAGTAGAGAACTGCCTGAAAGTGAGAAAGACTAGTTTGGCCTTGCTAGGATAAGGACAAATTTTGCATCTGTAGCTTTTGTTTAACAATTTAAAAATGCAGAAAGATTTCAGAACTGAACAATGTCCATCAGTATTTAGATTTATTTAATCATAAAATGTGCATGCCAGTCATGGAGCTGCTTAAGGAATCTGTATAAATGAATTCTAGAAGAGGCTATATCCAATATAGGAGCCAATATGGTTCTTGCTTCATCCCTTGAGGCCAGAGACTTTACAAGCAAAACTTCAGAGTGGCCATATGATCAGGGAAGTCAGAGGGGCCCTGTATTTGAAATGGTCCTCCTCATTTGCTTTAATGTACAGCTGTCCCTGGCTTGAGAGTCATAATTTGTTCAGAAAGGAAGCCTGAAGTCTCATTTTGTGCTGGGCCCTGGAAATACTGTAGCTAGTTCCAGTTCCAATTTCCAGCTCACTGTTTGTTACATAGTAGATGGTATTTATTATTGGAAGTTTATTAATTATCAATTACACACACATGCACACACGCACGCATGCACACACACATACGCACACACACACACACACACACACACACACACATTCCCTAACTCTTCTTTAGCAGTATGTTTAAAGCATTCTTAGCTTTCTATGCTAGATAATCTATACAAAGGCAACATTAAGCATAAAAATTACACTGAAAAATTAGAATGCTAATTTGATGCACTTGATCCAGCTTCTAGCTGATACATGCCTTCCCCAAACAAGAGCTGATACATTCCTTACAAATCTTCCTCTATCCTGATAGTGACAGCTTCTATCAAAAAATCTCATAGGACTAGCAGGTCAGAAGCACTGGGTATAGACTACTGCCACGGCAGAGTGCTGCAGTTACTGAGGTTAATACTATTTCATCCTGAAAAATTAATATTCAGATCTCATTCAAATGAAGTTCTCAGGGGAAACTGCCCTGTATATAACAATCGATTTTTCTGACGTACACTACTAGTTACAGGCTATTTACTCCAGTTTGTAGTTTGGGGACCTGGGGATGTATCCAACTATATTTAGGGAGGGAGAGCTGACAAGCAGGGCAACATGCAGAATTGTAATCAGGAAGTTGATGATAAAATCATTAAAGAGAAATAAAACAGAGTCCAGCTAAAAGCACAATGCAAAGCCCTGAGAAGTGGAATCCCGAAAGTGAGACTGAATACTAGGATGATGGGTTACACTGAACTTCATCTTCTACTCAAACAATGACACCATCAGAGTAGCTTCAACTACACACTCCTGTTGGGGAAAAAAAATTCGTGATGGTTGGTGGTGTGTCCTGGTGACGTTTTACAATAAAGGATGATAGAAAAAAAAGAAGTAGCATTCTTTCCGTGCATCTTTTCTTGCATCTCTTTGTGGGCCTTCATCATTGACGCTTCCCAGCATCCTCTCTGGGAACCAGGCAGCATATGAAAGGCATGCTAGATTTACCAGCAACCACATCTGTAGTGACTACAACATAAACACAACCAGGAATAGAAAAGTCCAGACAGGATAGGAAAGGAGTTTACACTGTAGTAGCTAATTAAAGAATTACTTTGGTTTAAAATGTGCTCACAGGATTTACACCAAAGATTGCAGCTAGGGGAATATTTCATTGTGCTGTATCAGAAGCAGTCATTAACTCCTTAAGGGGACTTCTGAGGGGTATGGCTTTAAGGTGGAGACTGTTCTCTCTAGCCAAATCACAGGATAAAATACCTCTCTTAGTAAAGCATGAACATAAATAAGATAAAAAGATAACGGAGCATATACAGCAGAATGCTGCATGTCAAAGAGTTTGAACAGTCAGCAGATGGAAGGCAGCTTTTTCTGTGCCTGGAATTCAAATCTTCAAATAGGGAACTTCCATGAGTCCATAAAGAACACAAATATGAGGTTGGAGAGATGGCTCAGCAGTTAAGAGCTCTGACTGCTCTTGCAGAAAAAAACTCAGGCTCGAATCCCAGCACCCACATGGTGGCTAACAACCATCTATAACTCCAGTTCCAAAAAAATCCAACACCCTCTTCTGGCCTCTGTGGGCATTGCATGACAGGGGTGCACTTACATACATGCAGGCACAACACTCATACCCATTAAATAAATAAATAAATAAATAAATAAATAAATAAATAAATAAATAAGAAAAGAATACAAATACAGGGCTGTGAAGATGGCTCAGCGGTTAAGAGCACTGGCTGTTCTTGCAGAGGACCTGGGTTCAGCTCCTGGCAGCAACATGTCGGCTAACAATGATCCATATCTCCAGTTCCAGGGGATTCGGTGCCCTCTTCTGACCCCTGCAGGCATTGCACAACATGGTTGCACATACATATATGCAGGCGATATACTCATACACATAAAATAAAAATAACAATAAAATGTTTTAAGAATACATATACATTATCCAATCCCAAGTGGTGAGCCCTAAACCCACATATATATGAGCAACACTAAATGGACTCAATATTATATATACATACATGTACACATATACATATATAATTATAGAAGAGGTCATGTATTTGATAGTAGGGAAGCATGGGAGGAACTGGAGGGGAAGGAAGGGTGGAAATGATATAAGTACTGCTCTCATGTATGAAATTCTCTAAAAATTAAAATCATGAAACAGAATAGTAGGTCTAGGAAGAGGGTCAGACAATGAGAAGGAGAGGAGAGGAAGCAGCCCAGAACAGGGCTGAGATAACTTTTGAAGCCACAGCTTGCCTGAGGTTTCACCAATTCAATTGGTGGGAGAGAGTAAGAGTTAACATCAGAACTCCATTATTTTGTTTGTAGCTTGTGGGTGATACTTAGGTTAACAGTTGTACAAACTGCATGTGGTTCCCATTCCAACACAGAAAACAACAGAAAATTTAATATTAGACATTTGTGTTCTAAAGTTTCTTGGCCACTCCCACCATAGGAAAATTTACACTGGCCAACTTCTTCCCCCGGCCCCACCTGTTCCTTGTAGCTTGCTCCACCACCCACCCAAACCCCCTCTGTTCTTCTTGTGTTCATCTAACCCCCTCCTACTCCAATAAAGGAGCTGCCAAGCCCACTCCCAAATTCCACTCTTTCTAAAGCGGTGGGAGAGGACTCTTCCTTGTCTAAATGTTTTCCACCTAACCGAGGAGGAAGGCCACAGCAGTCACACAGAATGAGTCTGTAAGACATTTCTCTAAACCAGGAGTGAACCTCCTTCCAAAAAGAGTGCGTCTTTTTCCTGGTCCAACATTTCAAACAGAAGGCAGCTCTTTAATACGAGTGTTTTCTGTTTCACAAACTACTGTTACTAAATATTCTTCTAAAATAATGGTTTTTAATGGTGGCATATCATTTAATCCCACAAAGGTAATACATTGATAGCACAGTGTGTAGTAGTCTGTACATTCAGCCACTCTGATTGAATGGTAGAGTTTTTATGTTTTCAGTGACTGTGTGTAAGGAAATACAATCATAGGTTAATAAATATTATCAAGATATATAATCACTTATAAGCTAATGATCTTTTTTTTTTTTTTTTTTTTTTTTTTTTTTTTTTTTGACGGACACCGAGTGACCAAGAAGAACGCGAGAAGCAACATAGTCTGCTGAACTGACAGGATTTGAACTCACAGAGATCCACCTGCCTCTGCCTCCCAAATAAGTTAATGTTCTTAATAGCAATAGCTTCAAGTAAAAAGGGAAAAATTAAAACTTGACAAAGGAGTTTTGCTGAGCTTTTTCAGTAAAATAATTCCAAGTTCATTCCTTGCTGTTGTCATCTGTGGCTGATCATCCACCTCAAGGTAACTGTGATTTGACATATTATAGAGTTGGATGGAACGATTCAAAACTTTAAAAAGCAATAGTATTGATAGGGTTTCATTATTTAAAAGGCTTTGGTTAAGCTGATGGTTTCATTCATTAGTATCAAGGCAAGAAGATGATTCTGAAGAACTAAAATCAATATTGCCAATAATTTTTGGCATGCATCGTATCTAAAAGGCACACTTTCCCACTACCTCCTCATCCCAACCTTTTCATCTAGACCATGTGGGTCAAACCATACTTACAAAACATTTTCTATTTCTTGAATTCACAAAAATACATGAATCTTTTTTAAAAGATTAAAATGTTACAAAGTAGAAAACTTTCATATTTAGCAATGGTAAAATAGTATATACAAGATTAATCTGACCTTGACAATATATAATAATGACATAAAATTTAGGACCCCAAAGTACAGAACTTTAGAGGACTCAAAAAAGCAGTAAGGCAGCTTAGATGTCAATGACCTCAGTCCTTAAAAAAGCAGAAAATGTGACATGGGCCACCGACATGGGCCTCTTTCACTCTTTCTCTCACAATGTTTGCTGAAGGGCAAACACCATGGCGCAGTCATTGCACAGTCTCAAGGCACAGAGAAGTGAGAATATTTTCTACTTACTCTCTCACTGAAATATTTGCTGATTTTGAGTAAATCTTCTGGGCAAGAGTTAAGACTCCAAGGCTGGGCTAGCTTCCAAGGCACAAAAGCTAAACAGAAAGTTTGAGACTTTCTTCAGCAGGAGAGATGAAAACTTGTTCAGAGCCACCTGGGAGGGATGACTCCAGTGATACCATCCGCTCAGAAGAGATCCTGAATGGGCCAAGCCTAAATGTCACACAGACTTCATTAGCCAGTCTCCCAAAAGCCAGAAGCTGGATGCTGACTAGATGAGTGTGAGTTTTCTGGACTATCCCTGGCTATCAGAGAAGAAATAAATTCTCTATGGAGAAATATCACCCAGGCCATCCAAAATTTTTTATATATAATTTTCAAGATGTTATAAAACAGACATACCAGTGAACATTCATTAGACATGCTACAAAAAGGGGGGAAATGCTTAAAAGAAAAATACGCAGTAGACATGGACTCCTGGTGATCCAGCTCTCGGAGTTATCAGACAGACATTAAAATAAGCATTCAGAAACATCCAAAAACAGGTATAAAAAGGTGGAGAATGTTACCATAGAACTAAAACCTATAAAGTTATCCAACTTTGAAAGATAATAATTAAAATTAAAATTTGATAAATTATTAACAGCAAATAGACAGCAGAAGACAATACTAGAAGAAGACCTAGAAGAAAATCCAGTAGAAAATATATCAATCTATAGGCTTTTAAAAATTGAAAATACAAAAAAGATATATGGGACACAATAAAAAGGTATAACATGCACAGGTGTAATCAAGAGATTGAAAGAGACAAGAAAATGTGGCAGAAGAATATTTGAGAAAATACCAGTAATTCTTCAAAATTCTTGACACTAAAGCATATATTTAAGAATTTCCATGATTCCAAATCTCAGAATTTAGAAAGCAGACCATTAGGGGCTGGAGAGATGGCTCACCAGTAAATAGCATTTTCTGCATTTCCAAAGGGTCCAAGTTTGGTTCCCAGAACCCACATCCTGCAGCTCATAACCACCTGAACTTCAGTTATAGGGGATCCAGTGCCCTTTTCTGGCTTCAGCAGGCAGAGGTACACACATGGAATACACACACGCATGCACGCGCACACACACACACACACACACACACACACCACACTCCACACACATAAAATATGTAATTAAATCTTAAAAAAATGAAAACCACTGGTCTACACATTGTAATAAAACAAAAAGAGAAGGAATGGAAGAAAAACAGGCAGGGAGAGACAGACACACAGACATACAGACACAGACTCTTTGAAACAGCAGAAGGGGAAAAGGGAAAAAATGTATTATCTACAAAGGAACAACAAAAACTACTAACCATTGTTTTTTACACAGAAATAAAAATGTATGTAGTGATGCATTTGTAAAGTATTGAAAGAAACAACTGCTAATCTCAAAATTCTATACCCAGCAAATATATTCTTCAACATTTAGGTAATATAAAGACACATTTAGGACCAAAAAAAAAAAAAAAACCCAAGAAATTTAAGCACTAGTCTACACATATCAAATGACATACAAAAGAGAATTCTCCAGGCAGAAGAAAATGATTCCAGACGGATGGATGACTATAAGAAGGAATGAAGAATACTCTGAAAGGTAAAAACATAGGTCAGTCTAAATAAATAGTGACTGAGCAAAACACCACCACCAGTGTCTTGTGTCATTTAAATGGTACAATTAAAAATTCATGGAGAAAATAGCACAACAGATAAACAGGGACTACACAGGTTGGAATGTCTGTACACTTCCAGGAAGTAGTAAAGGTGAGAGTTAATTTTACTCTGAAATGATGAAAAACCTTGCAACATCCTCTAGGTCAGTGATTTTAGAAAGAAAAATAAAGAAAAAAGGGTTAGGAAACTGTGAAACTATAAAGTAACAAAGGAAAACCTAGGAAAATAAAAATTCAGAAAGGACAATAAGGCAGACTAAAGTGAGACACAGAAAAGAGAGAAAGGAAGAGACGGAGACAGACACAGAATATTTAGGGCAGCAGGAGGGGACATTTCAACAAAAAATATTTTAATAGTTACATCACATAACATGACAAAACACTCCAGTTAACTGACAATGAATGTGGATAATGAAGCAATTAAATTTTGCTTACAAAAACATACTTTATTTATAAGGACAGAAAAGCATTGAGAGAAAATCAAATAAAGATAAACTATTTGATACAAACCACATACATTGGTAGCTATTATACCAAATAAACTCTACTTTAAAAGAAGAAATATTACTGCTAAAAACATAAATCCATATGCTCTTATGCCATGTCATATAATACTTATATATCTATACATATCTGATAGAACTAAATCCAATGGAACAAAAGTAGAAATAGACAAATATTCAACTCTGTAAGAAATATTTTTATATATCTTAAAGAAATTTATATTTGATGCAGGGATTTCATAAAATGTATTTTGATCATATTCTGACACCCTCTCCCTCTCCACTTCCACCTTACTACCCTCCCCCAATTTCATGTCCTCTATTATTATTTGTCCTTCTTTAAGGCCTAGTGAGTCTAGTTTCCTAAATGCTCTTGGGGTGGGTCTATCCCTTGGAGTCTGATCAACCTACCAGGCATTACATCAGTAAGGAAAGCTGACTCTCCCTCTTCTAGTATCTGTCAACTACCAACAGATTCTCAGCTAGGGCTGGGGCTTCCTGCTTACCTCTCGTAACTGTACTGGGCCCTGTCTGACTTGGGTTTGCACAGGTCTTGTGCATGTTGTCATAAGTGCTGTGGGTTCATAGTTGCAATTACCCTGTAGTGTCTAGACAATCAATTCTTATGATAAAAAAAGAGTAGTGGTTTAAGCTATCAGTAACAAGTTAACAATTTGAACCTAATTGAAAAAGAAACCCTATTCCTTACAACTACAGAATGAACACTCCTGTCAAATAATTATATGGTAGCTACCAAACTTGACTATGTACTTGTCCTAGTGGAAATATAGACACAATTCAAACAATTGGGAAGACGTACATAGCAGAAGGTGGCAAAGGAAGCAATCCTCATGACCTTGGCAGCAGAAGTCAGGAACATGACCCCTAGTTAAGCCCTGGCTCCACTGTCCATGACATAGCTGGTCTGCTCTTTTCAGTCTCTTCCATTTATTCCACATCACCCTCATTATGCCCCCTTTTTAGCTTAATTGCTTTTGTTCATCATTACTGCCACACAGCTCAGCACTCACGTTGTAGGTGGCTCTCGGTTTCTATCCGGTATGTTGTTCTTGAAAGCTTTTCCACAGCATATCATTATTTTATACTCTTGTTTTCAGTAGCACTTGAGTCAGCATTGGACCTCAGTTAACCACTGAGAACTCAAGTCATCTCAAGTCTCTGAATGTTTGCTCTGCTCTTTCTCTTCCTATGACTTTGTGCTCCAGTTCTGCTTTTCATCCAAGCACTAAGTCTGTTCTGTTTCCCGACAGCATAGCACTATGCTGGACAGCGTGTATACTTGTGTAGATCTCACTTTATGCCCTAAAAGTGCTAATAATCTCTTATGGGAGACATGGGGGCAATATAATTATTCTATATCTATTTTGTATTTACAAGAAATATATGCCATAGTATAAATTCTGAGAGAGGAAAGGATTATTTCTGTCCAGACTAATCAGAGAGCATTTTGAATGAATGGCATTTGAAATGGGCCTTAGTGATCAAAGTGTTCCTGGTGGAGCAAAAACCTGATGTACACTTTTTGACTTAGTGCATTGTTTTCTGAATAACTGGCCAAGTGGGTTTCTCCTGAAATAGACTGACTTTTATAACTAGAGAAGAGAGCTTGTGAAGACTACACAGCAGGTGCTCCTGAAAAAACAGAATGGTAAAGTGTTTGCAAGTAAATTCTGTGGCTCCAGGTAAGCACTCTACCACTGACCTACTTCCTCAGCCCAGTTCTGTGGCTCTAAATCTACCATAGGATTACCACTAGCAGAAATACTTTCCATGTACATGAAAGGCCTCTTTGAAAGACTGTGGGTTTCTGCCAGCTCAGGGGAGGAAGACACTGTGACATGTCTACTTCAGTGCCTTATCATTAAATATTCTACCACCTTTGCAAACCTGAACAAAAGAAAAGTCCAAAGATAAAGGTAGACTGATAAAAAATCCAAGCTAACTTTAAGATTCATTTCAACAGAGATGGATGGGCCCTGAATTCCTTGGAGTTAATACAACATAGTGTCTGGGTTACAGACTCAAATATCCACAGGCAACAGGAAGGGAAAAAAGTGAGTGGGTGGGTGAGCTAAATGTAAAAATAGTGACAGCACTGGCAAGAAAAGACAACTGATACTTGTACTGTAATAAGGCAAATTCTCAGGCCGTCCCCAGACCTACTGAATCAGAAACTCTGGCGAGAACCCAGCCATCTCCAGATGGTTCTGATCGATAGTAACATCTGGGAGCTACTGCACTGAGGAGCAGTGAAGACAGGCAGACTGGAGTGCTGAAGACCCTGGAAATGGCAGACATTTCTCAGCTTACTTGATTTTTTACTTATAAGATATGGAAACTACATGGTCAGATGTGTCAATTTTGTATAGATTTGCCTCAAATCCAAATTTTTATGTGATGTCTTCTGACTTTTTAATAGTTGGCTATCACATTAACAAACAGAACTCAAAATCAAACAACGAAACCTCTAGTCGCTCAATATTACCATGGCCAGCATTTTGCCACGTAACAACTTCACAGCCTCCAGTGCACTGATGACATTCTCTGGAGCAGTGACAGACGAGACTCAGCAAGAGTTTGTTCATATTCTAGATCTTCCCAGTGTGTAGGTGACTTCAGAGCAGGTCATTTTAGTTCCCTAAGCCTAGAGATTTCCTCCAGTGTAACATGAGCATAATAATGGCACCTGTCTCCACAGGTCCTATGAAAGTGAAGCGCAGAAGCATGTATAAAGCCCCATTCAAGGTCCTAGAACACTGCAAGTGCTCCATAAATGGTATCTTCGTATTACATTGATAAGTGTAGAATATTCTGGATTTTGGAGAAAAGAATAGGTTCCAAGTAAGTGTAGTAGGGAAATGTTTGGCCTCTCCAGGCAAAAATGAATGGTTCTACACACAGAGTTCAGACGTGGCCTCCCATGTAGGACCAGGACATTCTAATAACAGAAGGGAATTAGTCTGATGTGTGGCCCATGGATAGAGAATTTCCATGATCATCATGCCATCCTGGGTAATCTGCTCATCTATGGACTGAGCCCATCCTGGGCCAGGAGTAAGGAACCTGGTAAGTCTTAAATTCCTGGAAGTAGAACTAAGCAAGTTCTGTACAAAGCACGAACATTGGAAGAGACAGGTAACCCAAGGCAGTGGCTCAGACATCCATAGGCCAGCCAGTATGTCTGAGCAAGCGGGGAAGGAGAAGCAGATAAAAGATAAGGAGTGATGTGACCTGGAGGTTCAACTGATACTCAGGGCTCACAGGAGGCAGAACACATGGCAAGTCTGTGGGCAGCCAAGATAAACTCAAGGCTCCACCTCTGGAGGGGTTGAGGTGGCTGATAGACTTCCCATGTTAATCTGGACAAGCTCAGCTCCTAAGCATGAATGAGCCTAGAGAGGGAAGGTACTAGAGGCTCCTACTGCAGGTGACAAAAGCGATGCTCAGTGTGTGCAATTTAGGTAGCAGAGCGTCACCTATTTTTCTAGGAGGCAAGATGTCAAAGAGCTATGCTGTCAGCTTCAGATTAGTGTATAGGATACACCGAATGAGGAATAAATGAAAACCTAGGACCACTGCATCGATCTTGGTCTGAACTAGCAGAATCTCAGCATCAGGACCACAATGCCACTCTCCTATACCTACAGGTACCCTCAGGCAGTGGCTCAGACATCCACAGGCCAGTGTATCTGAGCAAGCAGAATTTCAGCATCAGGACCACGATGCCACTCTCCTATACCTACAACAGATACCACTAACCAATTAAAAGACTTTCTGTTGATTTCCAAAAGGTTTTAGAATCTTTTCAAATACTACTTAGCCTACACAGACATTCCCGACAATGGAAACTAGCATACAAAGCCTGTAGTCTGGGTGTCAGTTACTGGGAAAAAATAGCAATGGGGCAAACAAGAGGAGAGTAACAAATATCTTGTGAAAATAATCTGAATAAGTTGAGACCTCGATTTTTGGTGGGAGCAAAAAGTCAAATATAAAGAAACTAAGGACCACTAGTCCCAGGAAATCTTTCAGTCTGAGTAAACAGGACAGTATTTCTAGAGATGAAAGGCACTAAAGGCTCCCACTGCAAGTGGCAAAAGTGATGATGTTCAAGATACATGCAGTGTAGGCAATATAGCTCCAAATTTAGCCTCACTTGGGCACCTGTCCTACCCCTCAGCTGTATCGGTTCCTGCCATGAGCACAGTATTTGAATTTTACCATATTTCATGTTATATTTTAACTTGGTAGGTTTCTTGTCCACCAGTGTGTGAAAACAAAAGAGTTTTGGACAACTAACAATACCTTCCTGAAAGCAAACCACTTAAAGAATTCAGGAAATTCAGCCCGGTGTGGTTACCCACATCTTTGATCCTAGTACCCAGAAGGTAGAGAGGCAGGAGGATTTCAAGTGTGTGTGTGTGTGTGTGTGTGTGTGTGTGTGTGTGTGTGTGTGTGTAGGCATATATACATATAAATACATATACATATACAGGGTCTCACTATGTAGCTCAAGTGGTATGAAACTTGTTATGTAGCCTGAGCTGGCCCCAATTTTCAGTCATTTTGCTTCCACCTCACAAGTGCTGGGATGATAGACCAGCACTATTTATCACTATTCAACCATACACTAAGATGATTAAGATGGTAAGTTTTTTTGTTCAGTGGAATTTTAAGCAAAATTTAAAATATTATAAAAAATTAAATTTTTAAAAATTATTTATTTAAAAACCACATAATCAGAAGAAGCATTTCATTACAATAGCATTGACATATTCAATAACAATTTCCAGAGCTAAGATGCATCTCCTTCAAAATTGGCTGTAAATTTTTAGGTTTACAGTTGAATTAATACAGTTATACACCTATAAACACAGTATAAACCCTATAAGACATAAAATTAAATGAGCTTTCAAACTTTATAAAAGATCTCCATTTTACTAATAAAACACAGTTTCATACAGAAAAAATTCATTTTCAATACAATTGACACTAAGATGCACATGCGTTTCTAATCTCTATATATCTGATTATTAGTAGTCACAGTCGGTTACTTTCTGAGCTCCTTGGCATCTGAGCATGGATATAAAGCCATCAGGTAGATTTCAATGGTAATGTTTTGCATATCCACCAATTATTAAGGAGAAAATTTTTATGCTTTGAATAATAATTATTATTTTTTTAATTATTTATTTTTACACCCACTTCCCAGATAGCACACCCCATAGCCTCCCTCCCCCGACTAGAGCCCTTATACTCTGATATCCCTGCTACTGTCTGCTGTGCTGTTGGCACCCCCAGCCATTCCCCACTACTTGCCCTTCTGGTGAATCTAGTCAGCATATCTAGAGGTCTTTGTTTTAGGAGGGTCAGCTGTTCTTCATCTAGCGGTAATCAGTTGTCAATATTCCTTTGGATAAGTATGGGGTCTGCTGTTCATTTACCCAGTTCTATGCTGGGTTACTATCTGGGAATCCCTTTGGCCACCCTGGCCAACAACTCAAAAGAAGGTATTGCCTGTCTGGCATTGTTGCTTGTTATGTAGCCTTTAGCTATACATATGGAGTCTTATGAAATTATATTGGCCCTTTTAATCTTTGGTTATGCCTTCCTTTTGGGTGTTTAAGGCCATACAGTTGGCCCAGATAAACCAATTTATTTTTACTCTTAAGGTCATTTGAGGATCTGCTCCTCAGGGGTCACATGGGCTTGGGAGGAGCCCCTGGCTCCTTTCTTTTACCAGTTCCGCCTATATGAAGATAAGTCAAAGGTCCTGCTCGACCATGGTTGGCTTCTCTTGGAAGAATGGACAAAATGATTCCTCTCTGTTGACCCTCCTCTTTACAGACTGGACACTGGTTCAAGTCCATCTGGTGGGGTCTCCTCTGCCTCCTTGATCAAGAGGACAGGTGACCAACCACCATTATAGGACATTTTGAAAGATGCTCATAATCCCCTGGAAGTAGTCAACCGAGGAGGCCTAGGAGAAAAAAGTATCCTTTATGTCCCTCTGACCAAATTATTGTAGGCCTCAAAGTATGTCTGTTAAACACCCAAGAAGGTTAGTTCCACCAGTTTGGTATTTTTAATTACTGTGTGTCATGTAGATATATCTTGGGCAAAGATCAGTTGTTATCAGATAAACCTTACCTAGACATATATTTCTTGATTTGCTATGCATAATTTGTCAGTAGGGTGTAGGAGTAATATGGCTCTCTCTGGTTTTCAAAACTAGCTAGGCAATTTTTATCTCTGGCATTGTCTCACCCCTCCATCATGGTTTTCCCACTTAAAGTGCCCCCATTTCCCCCCTTTCTCCCTTACTAATACCCTTCTCCTATGGTCCTACCTCTCTTGAGCTCCTTCTTTCCCTTTATCCCCTAGGTTCCTTGTATACCCTTCCCTCCCCCCTCCCTTAAACTAACCCAATTTTTATCCATGCCTCTCTTATTAAGGCGTGTTTCCTACTGTTCTTCTCTTTCAGGTTCTTTCTTTCCCTTTACCTCCCTCTATTTATTTTATATATATGACTGTTCTGCCTGCATGTCTGTAAGTGTACCACGTGCATTCAATGCCACACAGAGGCCAGAAGAGGGTGTCGGATCTCCTGGAACTAGAGTTACAGATGGTTGTTAGCTGCCATGTAGGTGCTGAAAATCAAACCAGGGTCCTCAATAAATGTTCTTA
>NW_008342851.1:2708160-2709794 GCF_000622305.1 Nannospalax galili
TTTTAGAACCTTGGTTCAATGAACAAAAGCTCCTCCATCTGTTAACTGGAAAACACAGAGCTTCCTATGATTCACTCTATGAAACATGAAGGCCATAAAAGTGTGCTCAGAAATTACAGTATTTATGAATTGTTGAAACACAATAGTGAGTGAACTAGCAGCATTAATTGCAAGCTCTCTATCTCCTTTGATGTACAGAAGCTTTTTCATTTAATGAAGTCCCATTTGTTAATTCTTGCCCTTGTTTCCTGAGCAAGTGATTCCAGTTTAGAAAATCCTTTACTACACCTATATCTTGTAGGGTTTTCCCAGTGTTTTCTTCTAATAGTTTCAGAGTTTCAAGCTTTACATTGAGGATTTGATCCATTTCGAATTGACTTTGGTGCAGGGTGAAAGATAGGGGTTTAGCTTCATTCATCTACAGGTGGAGATCCAGTTTTGCCCACAGCATTTGCTGAACATGCTTTCCTTCCTCCAGTAAATATTCTTGGCCCCTTTGTCAAATATCAAGTGGCTGAAATTGCATGTACTCATATTTGGGTCTTCAATTTTGTTCCATTGCTCTATGGGTCTATTTTTGCGCCAAGGTCTGTTTTTGTGCCAGTACCATGTATTTTTTTATGACTAAAGCCCTGTTATACAGCTTGAAATCTGGTACAGTAATCCCCCCGGCATTGTTCTTAGTGCTCAGGGTTGTTTCGGCTATCCGAGGTCTTTTTTACTTCCATATGAATTTTAGGGTGTTTTTTTCCAATTCTGTGAAAAATGTCATGGGGATTTTGGTTGGCATTGCATTGAATCTACATATGACTTTTGGTAGGATGGTCATTTTCACAATATTAATTCTTCCAATCCTTTAGCATGGGAGGTCCTTCCATCTTCTGATGTCTTCCTCAATTTCTTTCTTTAAAGACTTAAAATTTTCATTGTAGAGCTCTTTAATGTCTTTGGTCAGGTTTATTCCGACCTCCCTCTGCTTCCCTGGGCCTGCACCACTTGCGGGAAGCCCTCTCTCATACCCACAGGCCTCTCTCTGGGGTAAGTCCATTGTGCCCTCCATGCCTTGACTCCCTCAGCCTCATTCACCTTCCCATCTCCCTCGCTGGTCTCTCCTAGTTTGGGTCCTGTCCCATTCCTTGTCTTGGGGCCCCAGACACATGGGGAACCAATACTGCTTCCTGATCCTTTTCATCTAGACCAACTTACTGCCTTCTCTGGGCCCCAGGAGCACTGCTTCTGGGCCTGGCCCTGCCCTCACCTCCCTCTGCTTCCCTGGACCTGCACCACCCTCCAGCCTCTTTCTGGGATGCGGGGTTGGGGGGATGACCTTACCTCTTCCTGATCCTCTGCATCCAGACCAACACAGTTCCTCAGTGCAGTCCCCAGGAGTCCTTGGGACATCTTCCTGCCCCATCTGCCTTTGCATCTCTGGGTGGCATGGACACCAGCTACCCGAGACCAGCATCTTTCCTGGGCCAGGCTCCCAGGCCAGTCCAACCCCCAAATTCCTGAGGCCAAAATAGTTCCTGGAGGGATCCAGACCTTAGGAGAAAGCCTGAGAACATCTGACCCTCATCCAAATCGGGCCTCTGTGGGAACTCCTGAAGACAAAAGCAATGTGGCCACTCCAATAT
>NW_008342851.1:2710780-2711259 GCF_000622305.1 Nannospalax galili
CAATACTAAGAGCTTCAAAAGAGAAAAAATAAGTCACATATAAATGAAAACCCATTGGGATTACAGCTGACTTTTCAGTGCAAACTATGAAAGCCAGAAGAGCCTGGACCGAAGTATTCCCAGTTTTAAATGACCACAGATGCCAACCCAGATTACTATATCCAGCCAAAATGTCTATTATAGTCAAAGGGGAAAGAAAAATCTTCCATGACATAAATCGACTGAAAGAATTCATGTCCACAAAACCAGCCCTTCAGAGAGTTCTGGAAGCAATATAAAGAGCTGAAGAAAGGAATGACTACACCCAAGGGATTTCAGAAAGAAATCCAACGAAGGTATAACTGTGGAAAAGTATAGCTATATCAAGAATGTAAACAGAAATTAAAATCACAGGATTCAATACTCATCTTTCATTAATAACTTTAAATATTAATGGACTGAACTCCCCAGTCAAAAGACACAGACTATATGAATGGATT
>NW_008342851.1:2711666-2712350 GCF_000622305.1 Nannospalax galili
GCAATAAAGCTTACAATCAACACTGGAAGAAGCCCTAATCACCACATGAACACATGGAGATTAAACAACACACTCCTGAATGATGGCTGGGTCAAAAGAGAAATTAAGAAATAAAAGTATGCATGGAACTAAATGAAAAGGACAATACAACACAACAAAACCTCTGGGACACGCTGAAAGCGGTCCTTAGGGGGAAGTTCATAGCTCTAAGTGCCTACATCAAAAAATCAGAAAAAACACAAATAAATGACTTAACATTGCAACTCAACACACTTGAGAAGCAACAGCAAATGAAACCCAAAACCAAGCAAACAAGAAGAAATAATGAAAATCAGGGCATAAATTAATGAAATTGAAACAAAGAAAACAATACAAAGAATCAACAATTCCAAGAGCTGGTTCTTTGAAAAGATAAACAAGATTGACCGACCACTAGCCCAGTTAACCAAAAGAAAGAAAGAGCACCTCTAAATCAACAAAATCAGAGATGAAAGGGAAAACATCACAACAGACGCCAGAAAAATACAAAACATTATAAAAGAATACTTCAAAAACCTATAAGCTACTAAATTTGAAAACCTAACAGAAATGGATGGATATCTAAAGGCATGGGAATCACCAAAACTAAACCAAGAAGAGATTAACAGCTTAAACAGACCCATATCACAAAAAGAAATTGAAACA